>NW_026267194.1:526275-528308 GCF_000697945.3 Frankliniella occidentalis | reverse complement strand
GAGAGAGAGAGAGAGAGAGAGAGAGAGAGAGAGAGAGAGAGAGAGAGAGAGACGTGACGCCGACAATTACAACCCAGTGACTGACTTCTCCTTAGACGACTCCCCCAAAACGATTCAAGGTCCCACCCGCATGATGTAAGTCTATGGTTAACAAGTCACGCCACTTGTAAATTAATTTTAATTATTGATTTGCTGGGCTAATGCGTTTTTTTAGGGAGATGCACGAAGAGCACGCACGACACACTTTTGACAAATAACAGCGGTTAAATTATTTTGTTGAAACTTTCTGATGAGAGAAATAGTAAATTAAACTGCACTCGATAACCCTTTTTAATGTTTGCTATATTAAACAGAAAGTTAGGACTTTGCCCCGTCTTTCTGGGATGTGGAAAGGGATTGAATCATGGAATGATCTGAAAAATATTTTTCAGGTAAAAAGTACCAGGTTAGGGTCGATAAGCAAACACGCCTCGCTAATCAGCTGGTCAGCAACCTGGTGTTTTCATGCTTCCTACTAACATATGTTTGGAAAGGCACGGAAGCTGCAATAAGCACCTTCAAGAGGTGCGCTGCCCCGGGGCGGCTGATGGCCGGGCAGTTGAAGAGGCGCCTCGCTATCTGGCCGAGCATCGTTCGCCCTTGTGCGGGCCAGGCGCCCCACAGTGGGGCTCAGGGGGCCACTTGCAGCGCTCGCAGCTAGGAAGTCGGAAAAGTATTTTGGGGAAATTTTCCAGCAATAATTTTTCTTTCAATCTCTAATTTTTTTTTCCGAAAAGTTTTAGTTTTTCAAATTGTTTTGGAAATTTTTCAAATTTTTCCGAATTTTTCTGGAGGCGTTCATAAATTTTCCGATTTTTGAAAAACAATTCCTATTTGCAGTGCTTGCAGCGCTTGAAGCGCACTACGCAGCACAGGACAACTATTAGCCCGATCCATGATGAGAGTTGCAAATTAAAATCTACCGCTTGCTTTCCTGATCCCTAACACAAACATGTAAAAAATAAAAATAAAATAAAACAGAAACAGAAACAACAATTAGCGTAACGCGAGTGCGATCGGAACACACACTGCGCGCTGTTCCAACGAAAAGGCCGGTTTGATCACCGTCACCGACGACGTGACCCCATTTCTATGCGTTCTGGATTAGCGGGCTGGGGTAGGTGGTGGGGGGCACTGTTCTTACGGCTTCGTGTTTCCGCTATCGGGGGACCCTAAGACTAACTTCGTCCTGCGCGGAGAGCGTGGTTGCCGAGGGGTGCTGCTGCTGTGCTGTTTGTGGTCTGCAGACACTTCACCATGCCCCTGCCTCCCCCTCCGTCCCAAGAATGAAGGACCAGGAGATCCGCGTCTAAATTTACGACAGAAAATTTACAAAATTTATATTGATAAATACTGCCATTCGGGATTTTCATACCCCCAAAATCACATTAAGTAATCATTGTAACCTGCAGGTTACATGTTGCCATCCCTGTCATCATGTAATGCAAGTGTACGTCAAATACATAATGTGGTGTGCCCCTTGCCCATTAGTCCAGTCTGAAGACTGCACTTTACCGGTCCTTGTGGAGTGTTTTTCGTGTTTGAAGTCGTATCACTTCTGCACACAAAAAAGATAAAATTGAACCTGAGGCTCAATTAAGTAACACAATGCCACAAACACTGTAATTTATAACGGTAGGTATCATGAAGTAGCATGTTCAGTATAGTGAGGCTATATTGAGTAACACAATAACACAAACACTGTAATATGTAACGGTAGGTGTAGTCAACACATTGATTTTGCAGTTTATAGTAAAAGTGGGACCTCGCAATCCTGCGTTTCCAACACGGTCCACCGTGGTTTCCACTCCGGGAGTGTAAATGACTGAGCTCGATCCGTTCCCTCTTGCCACTTACCTTACTTTATCGGGAAGCTGGAGCCGGCTGTGGCGGGCTGCGGCACAGCAAGTGACTGACTGGCCTCTGGGGGGTCCGCCAGGCCTGGCCGCAGCGTGCGGCTAAGGAGTCGGGACGGGCGGGGCGGGGTGCGGCGG
>NW_026267194.1:521712-525534 GCF_000697945.3 Frankliniella occidentalis | reverse complement strand
TCTATTTTTTTTTCAAGAAATTTGCCGTTTTTTCCCCGAAATTTTCCTGAAATTTCCTGGAAACTTTCCAGGGCTTCCAACCCTATTCCCTTCACCAACTGCTCCCTCCTGTTGCATTCTCTTTGAATTTTCGTCTGCTCTTGTGAGGGACTACTAGAAACTCGCGGGCCCACACCACTCATGGCCATGTGCTCTAGCAGGACTTGCAAAGGGCGAGCCCGAGCGAGCCAGTAGTGCAGCAGTGAGGCCTGCCGGACGGTCTCCAGGACCAGGATTAGACCCCGCGCCCCGGGCCACCTCCAAAAGGGCCGCTTTCATCTTGAGCTGCCAGCGGCTGCCAGGCTCCTGTTTGGGCATGTGCGCTGTGAGGTCTGGAGGTTAGGACGCTTTGCCTGCTTCAAAAAAGGGGTCCGCGGAATCAACCGAGTCAACTTGTATCTCAAACCGGGCAAAATTGTTCACTATGCAGGATGTTTTCCTCGAGAGGACACATTTTTTCTCGCGTAAAGAGCATCCACAACTATAGCAGAAAAATATGACTGGCCACGTAATGCTAAATTTTGCACGAGGTTCTTTGGAACACGGTAAAAACGACGTCCTGGTTTTCATGACATTTTGGAAAAACCATGACGTCTTATGGAAGAAATGCATGGGAAACGTCAAGGTTTTCCAAACGTCATGAAAACCAGGACGTCGTTTTTACCGTGAAATACGAGAGGTCTCTCGCTAAACGAAACGGCGTCATACTATCTCACATGAATGAAGAACATCCATCCATACCGTCCGCTGGGTACAGCCAGCGCCTCCCCAGCGCCGGCGCCCCCCATGGCCGTCCGGTCATCGCCTGGTGTATGCGTACGCCGCCCCTCCCCACTGCGCCCCCGCCCCGCCCCGTCCCGTCCCACTCCGAATGGGTTCGTACAAGCCCCACGCCACCAGGCGCCACCCAAAGGCGTAAAGAGAGGAGCAAAACGCAAACAAGCAGGGGAGGGGTCACTCACTGCGGCCGCCAGCGGACATGACGTATGTGCAATTAAATTTTTGCTGGTGCAGTTTGTCGCACCGTGGTGAAAAAAAAAGAAGGGGTTAAAGGAGCAAGAAACATTGCAAAAGATACAATTCTGTTTCTAGTGTTGCAGTAGAAAAAAAAACTCACTCAATTTTCCCTTCCGACAAGTATATTTTAATTTGTGAGAATCAGCTTTTTCATAGGTTGTATTAAGATGCATTCATCCCAGTGAGAAGTGTGTATCCGACGACATCGTTTTCACGTCGTTAGCGGTACGAAAGTGGGTCTGAGTTCGGCGGCTTTTCAACAGTCGATGTCGTTTCGAGATGTCACAATGTTTGTGACAGCTCTTTCACCCAAAACGACACTGTTAAAAATTACAACAGTAAATAACTACAGAACGGACTGGTAATTTTGAAAACAATGTAATCCTTGTACGCTGCTCTACGTTCTTTATTCTGAAGGAAAGTTCTTTTCAAGCAATGCCAAGTCTTTATCTCTCAAATACCAGTCGAACAGATTTTGACCGAAGTATGGAAGTACAGAACGATCTGTATGAATTCTGTTTCTGGGTACAGAATTTTTAACAGTGGACGCTGTTAGTGCTCGCGCCTGCGCGAGTGTGCGGGCCTCGATCCCTACTATTTGCCCCTTGATGAGATGCGATGGGATGATTTGCTGCCGGGTACGATCCGCGTGTCCGGAGAGTCTGGGGCGCCTCGGAGGTCGGCCACCCAACGCGCTTCGCAGCCGCGCTGGCGGCCGGGGCGGGCGGCGTCGACAGACTACCACCGCCGGGGTAGAGTTGGAAATTTCAAAAATTTTCCGGAAAATTTCCGAAAAAGGCCCGAAAGTTTCCGGCACGGATAATAACTAAAAACTTTCGAGGTCTGGAAAATTTTCTGTTTTTTCCCCTGGAATTTTCCGGAATCCCCCTCTTTCAGCAGCGAGGTCTTCCAAGACACCCCACTACCAGAAGGGCTCGTTGCGAAACCTTATTGTCAAATTAGGGATCATCCAGAAAGTACGTCCGTCATTTTCCTTTAAGAAACTGTCTAGTTCCGCTAGCCCTAGCGCCGGTTGGATAAGCAACATCTTCCCTGCAGTGCATGCTTGTATTGCGGGGTGGCCTACCCGGCGTTTTGCAGGCACCGAGGTGCCGTTATTTGCCGAGAGGATCTGAAAAAAAAAACGACGAACTCGCTGGACGGTCTTGAAGTAGGAAGGTCTCCGAACACCTCTGAAGCACGTGGACTCGCTCTACCGTGTCGCCTGATGCGCGGGTGAATCTGAGAAGTTATACAGTTTTCAATCATTCCAATGCAAGTTTTATTTAATTTGCATGCGTTTCTGATTCTATCACTTGCATTAGATACAAGTGTACGAGTGGGATAGGGTTGGAAGCCCTGGAAAGTTTCTAGAAAATTTCTGGAAAATTTCTGGAAAAGACAGAAAATTTCCGTGAAAAAATGAAAAATTTCCCAGATTTTGGAAAGTTTTCCGTTATTATCCGTATATTTTCGAAAAGTTTTCCGAAATTTTCCGGAAAATTTGGGAAATTTCCAACTTTAGAGTGGGACCCAAAAGAACCTTGACTGCGCTCGGCAGACAAGTGCTTTGAATGCGTGCGTGCCGCGAGGCTGCCGCCGCCGCAGTGGCCTGGCGTCTGTTCCATCGGAGAAAGTGAATAGCATGAGGAATAGCTCGCCACTAGCACGCCATGGTACACCACGCGGGTGCGCCCCGGGTACGCCCCGGGTACGCCCAGGGTACGCCACTGGTACGGCCCAGGGTACGCCACTTCACGGACGTTGCCCTTTTCGGTGCACACTGCGTTGCATCACACATGCATCTATCCAACAGTCGGCTCAGTTTGCGGACTATCATTATTTGAAAAACAAAAACAGCAATAATATTTTGCCCCTATTAAACCGCAGTCGCCGTCGCCGTTTGGTCCTATTGAGGGGAAGGTACCTTCCGAAGTCTTTAGTCCTTCCGGAAAAATACCGGAAAGAGAGAGAGAGAGAGAGAGAGAGAGAGAGAGAGAGAGAGAGAGAGAGCGACGAGTAGCAGAGATAGGGAGAGAGTGGGGGCGTTGGCGCCGCTCTGGAGGACCCCGGCTGCAGATGCTGCAGATGAGGCGCCATTATATTATGCAATGCCGGGGGCGCCAACCTCGTACACAGCAAAGATATCGAAACGATGTTGTAGAAAATAGGTCGAAAATGTAACAGCGTTCGCAGTGTCTCGACCGATGATACAGAGTACGTTTATTCTTTATTCTAGAAGGAAAGGCGCACTTGAAATGCCATACCTGGGACGATACAAAACCTGCATTGACGGAAACCATCCACGAAAAATGGCTCTCTTACATGACTCCTTCATGACTAATGTCACGCACTGGGTTTGATATTGTTTGTTACAAAACGATGGAGCAAAAGCACAAGTAAAGAGGAGGGGGGGGGGGGCTCGTCACGTTACGAGTGACCAGCGCGAAGCTGGCCCGCGCCGTTACTGTTTTGCACGTGATCCGTCTCTTTTCTGGAGAAACTACTACTAGTAACCGCAGCAGCAGCAGCTCGGGGCGTTATGCGCGCGGTCCGTGCGGCGGCCGGCGCGAGCGCCTATTCGCGAGAATCAGCAATGATGACGCAGACGAAGAGCTGGCAGCCTGCGCCCGCGGCGTGGGGCAGACCGGAGGAGGGCAGACCGGAGCCCATCTCCCAGAGAGATGCTACAGTTCGGAGGCGGGTTTATTCGGCTCTGAAGCTGCGGCGCGCAGTAGTCCGTAGGCTCTTTCTAGCCTGACCTGC
>NW_026267194.1:514856-521287 GCF_000697945.3 Frankliniella occidentalis | reverse complement strand
CCCTCCCCTCCCTCCTCCCGAGGGCCTCTGTCCCGGGGCCGTGGCCGGCCCAGCCTCCTCCAGCAGTACAGTGCACACCGTTACGGACCGAGCAGGCCAGTCGCGTAGAGGAGTAGAGCAGGTCGCGGTGCCCCCCGGCCGCCCCCCGGCACACCTCACCATGGCGACGACGCACCGGCACGCCTCGGTGGCCGCCCTGGAGGCGCTGGCGGCGTTCGCCCGGAGTGCGCAGCCCGCGCGCCTCATCGCCGTCCTCCCGCGGCCCGTCGTCGAGGTGCTGTCCGCGGCCGCGGACGTCGTGCTCGTCGCGTTACTCGCCGTGTACTACGTGCTCGAGGCGGCAGTGTTCGAGCTGCTGCCGCGCCGCTTCACCTCCAAGAGCGTCGACGGCCAGGTGGTCCTGGTGACTGGCGCGGCCGGCGGCCTGGGCAGGCACTTGGCCGCGCGCTTCGCTCGCCTCGGCGCCACCGTGGTCGTGTGGGACATCAACCAAGAGGGTGAGCAGACCGCGAGCTCCGGCACCCCCCCCCCCTCCTCTTCCCCATCGTCCTGCACCTCACGCACTACTTGTTCTTCTGCAGGCGTGACGGAGACGGTGCGCCGGGTTGTGTCCGCGGGCGGACTCGCCTTCGGCTACAGCGTCGACCTGGCGGACAAGCAGGCCGTCTACCGCACCGCAGCGCTGGTCAAGAGGGAGGTGGGCGCGGTGAGTGTGCCCTGGGGATGGTGCTTCTTGGTCTTGGTGCGAATGAGACAGGCTGATGCACTCGCCTCGTAGACCCCTAGTTTGTGGTTTTCCTTCTCGTCGACTGACGGGGTGCTTATCTTCCGCAGGTGGACATCCTGGTGAACAACGCCGGGGTGGCGTTCGGAAGGACGCTCATGCAGCTCACGGACCAGCAGATCGAGACCACGTACAACGTCAACATCCTGTCGCACTACTGGGTGAGCACGGGCAGGATGCATTCATCTGGCAACCACGGTAGTCGATCCGGTGATCCACAAAAATCTCGCCTCGACTACGACGTTATATGGGAATGGGTATACTAGCCCACATGCAGTCGAGCGGCTGGGTTTGCCTATAGAGTTCTACCACAGCGCCTGAGGGCCCCGTGCGAACAGGCAACCCTGCCGCACTCGTATGCGAGTCCGTGCTAGTATACCCATTCGCTTCAATGGGGCAAAACGGCCACCCTGTACACTGTCATAGCCGTTACAGGCACCTAGAGGAACTTTAAGGGACTTAAAGCACTGAAAGTACGTTGAGGCACTCAAAGTTCTTAAGGTACCTTAAAAAAGGCTCGTAGTTTTTCGGTAAAATAAAATGTTTGGAAAATTTCCCGGGAAAAAAATCCGTCCGGGCGAAGACTAACCTTACAGTACTTAAGATACCCTAACGTATGTTGGAAAGCATCGGGTCGAGGCCCGTAATAGGCGTATAATGACACGTAATGCACCGTCACAGTCGGGTGACGGCCCGGGTGACGGTAACCTTGTAAGTTCGGAGAACATCGCCTACCGGGGTCGACGCCATCCTCGTGATGACGTTATAATGACACACGTATGCACCGTTGCACCCCGTCCCCGTGCCGGGGGAGGGCCCCATTGCCTCACGCAGGGCCCCACCGCTGCCACCGGCACGCTACACGAATACCGCCCCGCCCCGCCCCGCCCCGCCGCGCCATTCTGCTCAGCCTTTTCTCTCTCTAGCTTTGCCTTACACGAGCTGCTAGGCCCCGCCATGCTTTCTACGACTCGGCGCGGGCGAGCGAGGGGCCGCATGGCAAAGAAAAACAGTGTGCGGCGTCCGACCACAACAGAACGGCCAGGTGCGAAGGCTTATGCGCACGGGCGGGGCGTGGCGTGGCGGGGCGCGGCGGGGCGTGCCCGGGGCGGGGCGTGCCCGGGGTGTTACCCGGGTGATACTCGGAGGGCAAACTGGGCAAACTCAATTGTGTCCACAAAATAACATGCCGCGATCTGTGCTTGTGCTTCCAGACCACCAAGGCCTTCCTGCCCGAGATGATGCGCTCCAACCGCGGTCACGTGGTCACCGTCTCCAGCGTCACGGGGCTCATGGGCTGCTACCGCTGCACCGACTACTCGGCCTCCAAGTTCGCCACCGTCGGCTTCCACGAGAGCCTCTTCACGGAGCTCAAGGTGCGTGTTGTGCCCCCCCCCCCTTTCCACCCAGGGGTCCTCCGGGCCTAGGTGGCGCCTGCCCCCTCCCTCCCGCCCCTCGTCATTTGCATAACGTGTCAAAGACTCTGCGTGACATTTTGAACTGAGTGCGTAAGCGTAAGGCTAGGGCCACTTTGCACATGTAACATTGCGAGGACGCTCGACGACGATGGGACCTGACCTATGATGTCATGGTGACATGACATCACTGACCTCACGGTTACTTCAAATAGCGTCCCCTCGTTCGAGCGACAAGCCGACGAAGTCGGGTTTAGTCTCATGAAGACGAGGAAGTGTCGACTGTCTTAATGCAAATATGCCGAATTTACGATTTCAAGTATCAAAACAGTTTGACTACTTCTACTGCTATTACGTCTTCATCCTCGGTATTCAAGGGACCACATCCACCTTCACTCCCTCCCGGTCCCGGTGTCATCTCTGCCTTCGAGCTTCGCACACGCTGCAGACTCTGAGAGTGTCCTTATGTGCCACAGGTGCTGGGCTACGACGGCGTGCACACCACCCTGGTCTGCCCGTACTTCATCGACACTGGGATGTTCGCCGGAGTGAAACCGAGGTAAGCAATAAGCCATAAGGAGAGGCAAGCAGGCAACCACCGCTCAAAGGGAAACACTTACCACGGCGCCATACGTCCCCGTGCGAGTATGCAACCCGGTCCGCATGCCTGAATGTGGTATGGTATAAGCAAAACAAAGGAAGGGGCCTGTGGACCACCCTGTATGTTTCCCTTTTAATGTAAAGAGTACCTACTGTATAAGAAGGGGAAACGCACTATTGTAAAGAGAAACCAGTGATACAGGTTCGTGGTGGGCTGGCCCGGCCAACGTCGTAGGCCGGGCATCTGTCTCCGGGCCGGACAGAACTCAGAGAGAGAGACAGAGAGTGAGATAGAGAGAGAGAGAGAGGGGAGGGGGCAGATAGTGTTAGTGGTGAGTCGGCTAACCCGTAATCCGAAGCCTAGTCTCTGCTTCACCACCACCGGCCCGCCGCGCGCCCGCCACGCAGGCAACTCTTTCGACACGCCGCGCCGGCCTCCCGCGCCCGCCCGGTAGGTAGGCAGCCCACTAGGCCTCTCGACCTAGGTCAAAAAAGGCAAACTCATCCGGCCTGCCGCAAAGGGACCTTTGCTGTGAAACTTTTCTTGTTGTTTCTTTAATTGATTTTAATTGTCCTAGCGGAAATAGTGTTTCTGCGAGTGTTTTCAGCAGCCTCCGAAGATGTAGTAAGCCCGTGACCTTTGACCCCCCTCAGGCTGCTGCCCATGCTGGAGCCGGGCCAGGCCGCCGATGACATCGTGGACGCCGTGCTAACCAACCAGGTCACCGTCACCCTGCCCGGCAGCGTGCGCTACCTGCTGCCGCTCAAGAGGCAAGTACCACACGGTCATGCTGGTGCAAAATGCACGGAATAACAGTAGAATTAGGTAAATTAGCTTCATATATTCGCTTCATATGGCCTTAGATCAGAATATTAGGTCGCGTAGCGCATTATTAGAGAATGGCAAAATATTCCGGACGATCCCGGACAGTTGTCTAGAAAATAAAGCTTCTAGCTATGGAAGCAAATACGTTAGCTTCCTTAGCTAGCCAATGTTGTCATTTAAGGTCATATTAGCGAATGCATTAGCTATTTTATCAAACTCGTTTTTCCTGTTCGTACGAATGTCGTTCACACACCTTTACAAGTATGCGACATTTACACAATTTGTGTTTCCATTGTGTGACGGCGCACTGTGCTGCTGGGTAGGGTCGGAAGCCAGCCAGATAGTTTCCGAAAAATTTCTGGCAAATTTCTGGAAAAAACGAAAACTTTCCGGAAAAAACTGGCAAATTTGCTAGACTTTGGAAATTTCTCGATATTTTCCCGAAACTTTGGGGAATTTTTCGAAAATTCAGTCAGGGATCCTAACTTCGGACTAGCGCCCTAATGTCGGACACTTCGCTGTTTTATACTAATAAAGCCCCTAAATCGAAAACGGGTATCCGGAATATAGCTTCCGAGGGTTCGCTGGAAAGGTTAGACCTTCTAGAATCTAGATTTGAAGAAATATATCCGATATCTAGCATACTGTTCTCCCAAAAAAATGCCAAACTTGCACTACGAAAACGGACAATTTTTATACTGCTTTGCCAAAATGTGGGGCTCTCAACGGCGGGTGATCGCACTTTTTGCAGGTTAACATATGTGAAACCAGGACTCTTCACCTACAAGATGACACAAGAAAAAAAATTCCATGTCAATTGTGTCAAGTTTGAGAAGCGATTTCCGAACGTCCCCTAAATACGGACATAGGCTTTTACATGCAAAAGTGACTGTTGGCCGGATTAGAAGCACTTTAAAAGCGATCTTTAAGCAGTTCTGGCAGCTAAACTACACGAGATAAGAAAATTTCGACGGTAGGGTGAGGTCAAATTTTTTTATGAAGTTTTTTTTCCACCCAACAATTTTTCAATTTTCATGATTTTTAAAAGAATGTCCGTATTTAGGGCTTTTTGGCTCCTGAACGCGGACACTGTTCTAGAGGGCCTCACAGGTACACCGTAGATGATAAAAAATCGTTCAAGGTGGTGGTAGGTGTGTCTTGGTCCGAAGATTTTATAATCCTCACCGATTATCAATATCATCAAAAGTACGGATTTCACAGGACTTTTTCGCCAAAAATCGTCCGGATTTAGGATCCATGACTGTTTTCTGGAAAATATTAGAAATTGTCAACCGTATTCGCATCAAACTGACCGCGTCGTTCTTCTCGCCTTGCAGCCTCTTCCCCAGCAAGCTGAGCTGGGCCCTCATGTACCGGCTGATGCAGGGGCCGCAGGCCATGATGGGGATGAAGCCCAAGGGCTGAGGATGAGGGAGCACACTCGCTGGTAAGTCAGAAAAAAAGAGAGAGAGAGAGAGAGAGAGAGAGAGAGAGAGAGAGAGAGAGAGAGAGAGGGGGGGGGGGGGTTATCATGTAAACAATTGCTGAGGGAAAAACTTACACTCTTTGGGCCGTAAAAAGGTAGCCCTCGCATCTACGACAGTGCGAAAGGTGTGTCCATTTTTTTTCTTAGATGCATTCCACCAATTATACAGGATCTCGGCGCCTGCGAGTCTCGGGGTAGGCCACCCTGCAGTGCACGAATGCGCAGCACAAGTGATGTTGCCTACCCATCAGGCGCCATGAGAACTGGAAGTCTGCTTCCTGGATGATCTGTAAAGGAGGAGGGCGTCAAAATTGATCAACCCGCATTTCAGTTTATGCCGTTCATCTGACCGAAAGATGAACCGCTTTGTGGCTCTGTCGGCCACAGCAGATTCGCGGCGATATCCTCATCGCCTCGGCCCAGGGTGCGCCCCGCCTGTGCTGCCAACTGGGGTAAACGCTTTGTAGCCAGAGGCGCCAGAGGCCACCCCCTCCCTTTCGGTTCGGCCCTCGGCCAGCGTGGCAACGGCTCAGACCTTTTAGACGAGGATGCTGCTGTTTCGTACAGTAAACGGTTCGCAACAAAAGTCTCTCGGATGTTATTTTCCTTTCCACAGCCCCACGTCATGTGGGACATCTGTTTTTAGACGAATCCCGTAAAAGGATCGACAGCTGCATTTTTTGACATTTTTAAAAATCATATGCGTCACAGCGCGGATGACGAACATCCACACTAATTGAAGAATGTTAATGTTTGAGTAGTGTTATGACTGTGCTGATCTAAATTTGTGTGGAAAGTGGCGGGTTTGAATGCCGCATTTTCTTCCTCTAGCTTATGCACTTCCTGTTGCAGAGCGACGCCGTCCTTCCCGGCCCAGCCCGCCCACCGAGCGGAACACCCCCCCAGGCGCCGAGCCCCGCTCATCGCAACACCTCCGCCAAGGTGGCCCCCCGCCCCGCCCCGCCCCGCCCCGCCCGGCGGAGCCCGGTCGGTCACTGACTGCCCGCTGCTCATCGCAGAGGTGACGAGCGGCGGTCCCGGTGACAGCCTGCGCGGCCAGGAAGCCGACGACGACGCCGACGCCACCCGCTCGCCGATCGCCAAAGAGGACGACGCCAGCGGTGCACCAGCACCGGGGAAGAGAGGGGCTCATCGTGGACGAAATAGGCTGACAAGTTTGGAAGAGGGGCTTACAGACAGGCTTATAGCCGCAGCAAAAGCACGGGCGAGCGGCGCCTGTGCTCCCTACCGGCCGCCCTGCCTGCCGACTGCACCGGAGGGGAGGGCAGCCGTCGCTGTGCTATTCCTGCGCCAAGACGC
>NW_026267194.1:508576-510320 GCF_000697945.3 Frankliniella occidentalis | reverse complement strand
CCCCTCACCCGATTTTATTTCGAGGTCTTGCCGTGAGAGCGGCCGGCCCCGCTCACGCCCCTCATGCCCATGCACTGAGCTTTAGCGGTGTCCCGCGAGGCTCGGCTCGGACCACCGCCGATCCACTGGACGAAAAAAAAAAAAGAATAATTAAATTACAAAAATCAGCACGACATGGCGTATGGAGTTCTCCTACTGCCTCTACATTTATGTGCATTTTGAGGCCTTATCCGGCCCGACCTCACTCGCTGATTTCCTTATGTGACAAACACTTCTTCACGTCTTCGAAAACTCGCCCCCCCCCCACCCCACCAAATGTCGCGGTTCATACCGTAAAGAGTAGTCGCATGTCATGTGGACGTAATACCGAAGCTGCCTAAGCCAATTACTAAAATACCATAAGGTATATTATTTATAATAGTAAATATGTTTATACCTGTATTTATTGATGTACATTTAGTTAAAAACATTTGATTTGCAACTGTAAAATAAAACACATTGTGATTAATTATCAGTTGTTTCTTTGTGTTGTCCCCTTTCTTTTCCCTGCAGAAGTTCATTTGTTTTACATTTTTCGGTTATGATTTTGAACTTTCAGCACGGTGTGACGTGGTGACTTCAAGGCGGCGCAACCATTTATGCGTCTCAGATACGTCGGTAAGTCAGCGCCAACATCGGGAAGCGGGGAGGGGGAGGGGGGTGCTACACTTCCTCGCCCGCTACTACGTTTGCCCCCCCCCCCTCCCCCCACAGCCTAACGTTTCTCCCTCGACCGCACTCACATAAGAACACAGCCAAAATTATACCCCATAAAAAATCAACATGACAGTTACACTTAAAAATCGCAATAGCACATGTGCTGTATTAGTAAGAAAATATGTTTTGTGGGTTCAATATCGCTGCCAATGGTATTTATATTCTGTAGTTTCAGTTCAACGTAACATACAGGTGCACATAGATGACATCATTCCAATAAGGCCAAATATGTTATAGATAACGAAATGAAAGGTTTTATCTAAGGTTATTTGGGGTAGTATTTTGGAAGGGGTAGTATAAATATGAAGACATTTTCGAGGAATGAGGTAAATTTTTTCACGGCCCTTGAATTTGACTGAGGCTATGGAAGCTCCTCAAACCTTTTGGAAAAGTAACGTCATCAGGGAAATTACACAATAACTTGACCCCACCTGCCTACTAGCTAATTGCAACCCTCAGTGCAGATTTAGTGTCAAAATTACAAAATTCGTATGCCAACACCGATATAATTTCATATAAATCAGCGGAAAACCTTACATGTAAATTACTCTGCTTCAAATAGAAATGTGACATTCGAACACTTTAAAGTGCGTACAGTCAGAAGCCCATATTTCGGACGTTTTTTGAGGAAAAACGCCTGTGACATGTAGAATTTTTGAAATATGAAAAATCGCAGGGGATTCTAGAATCCTCACGTCGAGACGCACCTACCACTCTCCAAAAATATTTTTTCGCGCTAACGGTGTAGCGGTGAGGACTGTTTGAATCGTGTCCGTATTTAGGAACCAATGCTTCCTAAATTCGGACAGCTTTGAAAAATTATGAAAAGTGAAATTTTTTGGGGAGGTATAGAAACTTCATGAAAAAATTTGACCTCACCCTACCGTCCAAATTTTTTTATCTGGTATAGTTTAGTCGCCAGAGCTGCTTAAAGATCGCTTTTAGCGGGCCCTAAATTCGGACAGTAGTCACTTTTGCATGTAAAAGC
>NW_026267194.1:506690-507661 GCF_000697945.3 Frankliniella occidentalis | reverse complement strand
GTGCGGCGGGGTCTGTGTCGGTATTCTGGTCCCACGATATACATAGGGGACGCCGCCCCCCGGAGCTCACTCCCTGCTAGTCCACCAAGAAGGGTGTCTGAGGTTGTTTCGTGCCGGCCGTACAGGGTGGGTACCGACCGAGTGAAGCGTCTCCAGGGTTCTCTTGTTCTACGACGTGAGGGTGGTCTCCGACTGCAGCCGCCCCTCACCTGTGTGAAGTGCGCCCTCCTGGAGAGCGACCCCGTAGCAGCAACCGCCTTTGACCCGCCCGGGCGGGGTCGGGAGTGCCTCGAGGAGCAGTGTTTAGTGATCGTGTCGTGAAGCCAAAGTGAATGACAAGTTGTTGTGGAACCGTGTGAAATGGGATCAGAGCACCCCTACTAGTGACAGTGATAGCATGGCGACGGACAGCTGTCCGCTCGGCGACAGTGACACCTGTGTGCGGGGCGCGACCCTCAAACTGTAGGGTTGTGTCCCTCCCTGTGAGACGCGGCTTCAATTCTATAATGGAAAGGGGATAACCACTTCAACTGCACCCCATGGCACGCCAAATTTGGCGCCTCTTAGACCCCCCAAAGCTTCCTACTCCTAGTAAAAGATTTCGAGTTCTGTTCGAATCAATCAGTTTAGGTCTCTCCACCACAAGAGACATCAAAGAAAACAGTCAGTTTTCTTCGATTTTGTTTTTCTCTGTTTGAATTTTTTTGTCCGAGAACGATTTCAAAATAATAATTTTCCCTTTTTTCCTGAAAGGAAAATTAAACGCTATCTCGTGTAAAGTCTGTAACAAGTGTTTGCTTACTAATTTTTAATGCAAAGAAATTCGGTACCAAAAGAGTCGAAATCAACAAAATCTTATGTGGTGTCGCTTTCACTTGGAACCCTAAAATAGACGGTAAAATAAGCAGACTGTTGGGAGACGGGGTGGGAGTGGGAGTGCCTTGTCTAGGACGCAGGGGTGTGAGGGGAGG
>NW_026267194.1:501162-501650 GCF_000697945.3 Frankliniella occidentalis | reverse complement strand
GGGGCGAGGCGAGGCGAAGGCGGGGCAGGGGGGAGGCGGTTCAGGCTCGCGGCTTTCAGGGGATCGTGTGAGAGAGACGGAGGTTAAATATCGCATGCCCGCCTCAGCCTGGAGGGTGATCAAATAGCTTCCCGAAATTGTTTGACTTCCGGTGCCAATCAGGATACAATCCCGAAAATTTCTGTGGTTTGCTTTCAAAACGATGCAAGCAAAACGTTACAGTTCTAGGGACTGCATTCGAAAACGGTACCAGAAGTCAAATAAAGCTCTCCGATCACACCTCTGTCTTTGCAAGCAGCAGTCGCACCGCCAGCAGTTTTTGTCCCTGCGACCAAAACTAACACCAGAACGATTTTATGTTTCAGGTAAACAACCAAGATGTGTGACGACGACGTTGCTGCTCTCGTAGTCGACAATGGCTCCGGCATGTGCAAGGCCGGCTTCGCCGGTGACGACGCTCCCCGCGCCGTCTTCCCCTCCATCGTCGG
>NW_026267194.1:497561-499767 GCF_000697945.3 Frankliniella occidentalis | reverse complement strand
TTATTTTTTGTTATATCCCATATGTGGCTCTTATACTATCTTTCTTCTAAACTGAAACCCATTTATTTATCTTGATGTCAACATGAAAATTAAAAGATGGAACAAGGACTGACCCAACGACTCATTCAATGGCGAGGCTAAGCTAACGCCCTGTCCCAGGCGGCCTCAGTGGTGACACCCCTTCTCCCCCCTCTGCTCTCAGGTGAGGGCCACCCTCGGTCAAATCACAGGCAGATGCGCCGGGCTGTATCACAAAGACGGCAGTGATAAAACAGTAGTTCGTGAGGTCGGTGCCGTTTGCTGTATTGCCGTGTGCTCAGCTATGCGCGCGCCCCCTTCTCCCCCTCCCCCACTTGTTTGGCACCTCCTGGGCGGGGGAGGTAGGGGGTTGGGGGGGCTGCTCCGCGTCGATGTTTTTCGCCTTTTTCAGCGATATGGACCGCCGCATTGAGGTCTGCGGGTGTGAGCGGCGAGGGGCGGCGGACGGGGTTTTGGAAGTTATTTGTGTTAGTCAGACCTCCGCGTACCCTGAGGGGGCGCGCGTTGGGGGGGTGGGGGTGTGGGGGCTCCGCCCACCTCCCTAAATAGTTCGTGCGCGGCATCCTTAGGCTCGGCCGCGGGCTCGGCTGTGAGGCTCGGCCGCTCGGCGGCGGGATCCCATGCGAGCTCGGCTTGAGGCCCCCGCGCGCTTAATGACGGAGGGTTGCGTTTAGCAAATACATAGCTCCCGCTTCCCGGAGGCGGCGGAACACACCTGAAGTGCGCGGGCGCTGTTTGAATGTTGGCGCCAAAGCAGAGAGGAAAGCAGCAGCGCCTTTGCCTTCCCGCCGCATCACATCTACGGATGCTCTTGAAATAAAAAGGAAATAAGTAAAAGACGAGTACTTCAAAAATGCACAGTTTAATCCGTTGGACATCGGACAACAACAATAGACAGAACTCTCCGTTTCACAACACAACACAAAGCTCAAAAGTCTTGAATACTCGTAAGGGAGCAATACAGGCTGGTTCGTCAGCGCAGTTCTTTCTCCTGGTTATATACGCACTCTTAAAAAGACATACAAAATTCTGTATCGTTTTTACGCAGTAATTTGCATATCACTTTGGATACAAATTTCTGTATCGAAAACGATATAGACGCCTACAACATCTTTTACAAAGAATTCTGTACTGATTTTTTTAGAGTGCACTGTACCGATGTCAAGGCTTGCGGGTGGGTTGCATATCCGCACGGCGATGACGGACCACCTTGTATAGTGAAATATGGTCGTGAAAGGGGATACCCTCCCAAATTTTCTCTACATTTTTAATTACTCTACACTGGTAAAACAAGTGTGCATAATTTAAACACCAACGTGTGCCAGTTGTGATTTTCAACATTACATGGTGTGACATGGTGTTTAGCTCAAGTTGCACACTTGCGTGGTGTGTACATTTTAAACGTTTTGTAAACGTTTAAATTCTGCACACTTTGACACACACAAATCTACAGGAACTGTATGGTGTGCAACTGCTATTCTTTTCGGAAGTGTTGAAAATTTTAAACACCAATTGACGTTTAACCTAGCTAAACACCATAATGTGTTGAGAAAATGCACACTTGAACTCAAACACCGATTGCCGTGCAACATTAAACTCTTGTCTTACCAGTGTATCCCCGGAAAATTCAAAAATCCTTAATTTTGGGGTGAAATATCATCCGAGTCCTAAAGACTAAGACACGGCATGCACAAGAAATTCGCACAATAGGTTTATCATCGGAATCGAACATGCGATTTTTTTCGTTTGTGTGTTTCCGAAGCATACGTTCCCCTACTTTGATGTTTTGCTGGTCCTGCTCCCGTACTTGGTCCACGGGGTCGACATACCGACCATCGGCCGCAGGTGTGCTGCACGCGTGCATTGCCCCTCATTAGAGTGGCGGGGGAGCGCGCCGAGCGGAGCCGAGCTGAGCCGAGCGGTGCCGAGCGGAGCCGAGCCCCCCAACAGGTGGGCTGTCCTGCCAGACAGGCGTGCCGGGCGGGCTAGCCTACCTCCGCAGGCGCCCAGGGCGCGCCGCCGCTCCCAGCGTGGCTCTGGCAGAACGCGGTCTCGCTCTCTCTCACTCTTTGACTTCTCGCCCCCTTTTCCCCACTCTCCTCATCTTCCTCGCCCTCTCAGCCACCCCTCCCGCTCTCTCCGCCTCTGCTTCCCCCCTCTCCCTCCC
>NW_026267194.1:495946-496291 GCF_000697945.3 Frankliniella occidentalis | reverse complement strand
TCACTCACACAAGTGGGCTGCTTAGTTCCCTAGATATTTTTTGTATATTTGTTCCGCATCTTTGTAAACATAAAATCGAAAGTACAACAACGGTCGACGAACTTTTGCACTTGTAATAAAAAGTGTAAACTTGTTCTTTGAAGGTTCGGTGTTGAAGGGCAACAGCCCCCCCCCCCCCACTTTTCCTGCTTACATGCGCGGGAGATGGAGATAGGAGAGGTTGTGGTGGTGGTAGGGTGGTGACAGGCGTGAGCGAGAGAGAGAGTGAGTGAGGAAAAGAGAGAGAGAGAGAGTGAGTGAGAGAGAGAGAGAGAGAGTGAGTGAGGAAAAGAGAGAGAGAGAGAG
>NW_026267194.1:489404-491067 GCF_000697945.3 Frankliniella occidentalis | reverse complement strand
GGGGGCAGGGGTCCCGGGGGCAGGGCAGAGGCTATACATAGTGGGGCTGACCCCAGCCCCCGGCAGTCACACGCAGTCGACTACACGGACCGTCAGGGGCCCGGAGCTCAGCAAGGTGTGTGCTAGTGAGAGTGTGTCGGTGTGAGAGGGTGGCACTGAGTGCCAAAGTGTGTGAGTTGTGCAGCGACCATCACCCCCCGGACTATTTCGTTGGATACTCGTCGCCCTGCTCTGGATAACTTCGCCTCTACGAGATCTGCTCTTCGGTCCGACCCGACCCTGTGCGCGCGTCGTCTCCGCGAGTCGCGGGAAATTCAAAGAAAAAAAATTCTTCTCATTATTTTTTCGTTTCTTTGCGCGAAGAGGGGAGCGCGTTTGACGGATTTTGGGGTTAACCTTTTGACTCGTCTAGAGGCCAGTTTGCGAAGCTGTCGTGGCAAGGCGGTGAATTATTGTGAGAGTGAGAAAGCAGTCGCAGTTGGAGTGTGTGTGGAGAGCGAGAGAGACAGTTTCGCTCCGATCTCTAGCACGCTCCGTCTGCGGCGGTGACTCACCCATCCCCGTTGCACGACTTGAGACGTCCATTCTTAAATCAAAGTGGGATCGTAATGAAAGTTTGCGAAGGGACCTGAAAATGTTCGCGTTCACGGTCCATTGGGACTATCGCATTAGACTTTTGCAGTGGGACTATGAAATCTAATTGATTCAAGAGCAGTCTTTTGTTCTGGGTGCGCCTTGTTCTATTACCGCATTTAGTGAGTTCCCAGAGTTCTGGCTAGCCCGTGTTGTATACCAAGGAGCAGGGGGAAGCGTATTCCTACCGCCCAGACTTCTACAAGAGATTGAATTACCACTCGTCATAATAATAGTTAAGATGGGAGCATCGTACATCAAGTTCTGTCTGGAATGACAACGCTTGAATCGCAAACTAGATAATCACAAAAACCTTTTCAGGAACTTTTAAGGGGGTTGACAAAAAGAAGCATGGGTGATTCTCTTTTATTTGCGGTGTAGTGCGAGCAGCACGCGCCCGGCCCCAGGCAGCGCAGGGCAGGCCGACTAAAATAGAGGACGTCAGGAAAACATCTCGTGGTTACGCAGATTCAGAGGGCTCGGCGGGGCGGGCGAGACGTACATTCCGAGACAGAAACGCCTGTTCGGGGAAAAAATATTTCTGATTCGTAAAACTTTGACTGACGATGTGTTTCTCTCCTTGTTGCAGTACCTAAAGTACAAACAAACCAGCCAAGATGTGTGACGACGATGTTGCTGCTCTCGTAGTCGACAATGGCTCCGGCATGTGCAAGGCCGGCTTCGCCGGTGACGACGCTCCCCGCGCCGTCTTCCCCTCCATCGTCGGTCGCCCCCGTCACCAGGGTGTCATGGTCGGTATGGGACAGAAGGACAGCTACGTCGGCGACGAGGCCCAGTCCAAGAGAGGTATCCTCACCCTGAAGTACCCCATCGAGCACGGTATCATCACCAACTGGGATGACATGGAGAAGATCTGGCACCACACCTTCTACAATGAACTCCGTGTCGCCCCCGAGGAGCACCCCGTCCTGCTCACCGAGGCCCCCCTCAACCCCAAGGCTAACCGTGAAAAGATGACCCAGATCATGTTTGAGACCTTCAACTGCCCCGCCATGTACGTCGCCATCCA
>NW_026267194.1:487313-489354 GCF_000697945.3 Frankliniella occidentalis | reverse complement strand
CCCCTCAACCCCAAGGCTAACCGTGAAAAGATGACCCAGATCATGTTTGAGACCTTCAACTGCCCCGCCATGTACGTCGCCATCCAGGCCGTGCTCTCCCTGTACGCCTCCGGTCGTACCACCGGTATCGTCCTGGACTCTGGTGACGGTGTCTCCCACACTGTCCCCATCTATGAAGGTAAGCAACTAATATTACTTTGCCTTTGCTCTTTAATTTTTATAGAACTATAATTATAAATGTTTTTCTCTGTGGTCCAGGTTACGCCCTTCCCCACGCCATCCTCCGTCTGGACTTGGCTGGTCGCGATCTGACTGACTACCTCATGAAGATCCTCACCGAGCGCGGTTACAGCTTCACTACCACCGGTATGTATTTGTAATTGTAATGTCGGTAACTGGAACTGAGTGTCTACTCTGTGCAACCTTCCACGAGCATGCACCCTCATCCCTAGTTGTCTTGTGAATGGCGCATGCCGACGCCAAACCCTATCCCTGCACGTATTTATTTACTTGACACAATTACAGCTGAGCGTGAAATCGTTCGTGACATCAAGGAGAAGCTCTGCTACGTCGCCCTGGACTTCGAGCAGGAAATGGCCACCGCCGCCGCCTCCACCTCCCTCGAGAAGTCCTACGAGCTTCCCGACGGTCAGGTCATCACCATCGGTAACGAGAGGTTCCGCGCTCCCGAGTCCCTGTTCCAGCCTTCATTCGTGGGCATGGAATCTTGCGGTATCCACGAGACCGTCTACAACTCCATCATGAAGTGCGACGTCGACATCCGTAAGGACCTGTACGCCAACAATGTCCTGTCCGGTGGTACCACCATGTACCCCGGTATCGCCGACAGGATGCAGAAGGAGATCACCGCCCTCGCTCCCTCCACCATCAAGATCAAGATCATCGCTCCCCCTGAAAGGAAGTACTCCGTATGGATCGGTGGTTCCATCCTGGCCTCCCTGTCCACCTTCCAGTCCATGTGGATCTCCAAGGACGAGTACGACGAGTCCGGCCCCGGCATCGTCCACCGCAAGTGCTTCTAAATGTGATCATCTCTCATCAGATTGCACTACATCTTTGTGTGTCGTGGACCAACTCGAAAAGGACTTGCGTGCGTGTGTCGCTGGTGGCACTGCAGTGTGGCTCTTGGCCCTCCTAGCTGCGCTTTGCTAGGATGACGTCATGTGGGGTGGCAATTACATCATCATCATCATTTCACCTACTTTGTCAACGGCAAATGTAGGTCAAGTGTGTTTAGGCGCATGTTTTAAAAAACTACATTCATCAATCACGTATAAGGCTGTTCCTCCAATAAAGATCTTTGTTATACTTTTGACGACTTTCTTCTGAGTCTCGACTGTACGCCCTCGGTCCCCCACCCACTCGCCCCTCCCTCCACACTGGGTGGGATGGCAACACATGTCGCCGACGCCGCGAACACCGAACACTTTTCCTCGCCAATCGCACACGCGAAATTAAAGAGAAGGGGTTCCTGGGTCTGGGTAGGGGCTGAGACACGTGGTGACCACACCGGCCGACGACGGCGCGACCTCGGCCTGTACCAAGCGCCACGGTCAGGGCTGCCATACCCCCCGCCCCCGACGTACCCCACGCCGCGGCCCTCCCCGGCCCCTCCCGGGCCCCCGCAGCCCTTCCCTACTCGCCACGGCCCTCCCCTTTTAAGGGGCCTTCGCCGAGCTCCGCGGCGACGACGGCGCGTCTCTAAAAATACCGGCGCCGCGGGCCCGTATGTCGGCGGCGCCGTCGACGACGACGCCCAGGGTTGCGGGAGCTGCTTCGGGGGAAGACGGCGGCGGTGCCGAAGCTCCACGCCGTAGTCAGGGCGGCTCGAGTGTGGCGGAAGGGCGCGCCGGGGCCGCAGCCGGGGTCGGGCGGGTCAGCCTGGTGTGCCGCGTCACCGGCGGATGTGAAGAGGCACACAGAAAAGAGCTGCGAAAATTAGAACTCACAAGAGAAAAGCAGAGTGCTGTCCTCGGTCGCTGTGCCCTTATCGACAAGGAGCAACGGCAAAGGGAGGGGG
>NW_026267194.1:483099-485318 GCF_000697945.3 Frankliniella occidentalis | reverse complement strand
AAAAAAAAAATAAGGGAGTATTTTCCTCATCCCACCGCAGACCGACTTTTGAGTTCGGAAGGGGATCAGCCGAACCACAGTGGTCAGAACATACTCCCGGGGTTTGTGAGAAGGTTGACGCGTACGTTGCGTTAAACGTTAAAACGTTAAAACACCACAAGTCATGGAGCTCCTTTACAGACAGATTCCTAAGTCTTTTAAACGCACCCGCCACCACAGCAAGGTGCCAGGAACCAGGGAACTCCTACGGCCTGCATTCGCCGTGAGTCGAACCCCTGTCCCTGCCCAGAGTCAGGTCATTGTCACCTTCGACGCAGTGCCAGCAGGATGGTAACCGCTACGCCATCGGAAATTCACGAAGGGTGCCTGGTGACACGGCGGGTTTCAAGTCTATTTGAAATTTGGTGGCCTGGGAAAAATTTCAGAACGACGAAGATACGAACCACCAACCTACCACGCTCTGGGCGGGCGCGCTACCGACTGAGCCATAGAGGCGAGATAATGCGAGCTGTCACTCCAGGGGACGATAAAAAAAATATAATCAAGTGTCGCTCTCCCAGCGACCTAGCTTACCTCTCCCTAAAGGAACCCCCAAAAAATATCGCCATCTTTTGATATGTTGTTCCCAGCACTTCAAAACGCACAAATTGCTATTCGTTGTGTGAACCTCGCGGTGTAGCCTACCTACACATACAACCAAACAAACATCCTATCGTTGGAAGCGTTAGAAAAGTTTCCGGAAAATGTCCGGAAAAAAAAACGAAAAATTCCCGTAAAAAATGTGAAAATTTCCTAGACTTTGAAAAGTCTTCCTTTATTTCCGGGAAATTTTCCAGGAAATTTTGGTAAGTTTTCCAAGCCTAGAAAGTCCTCGCTGCTCCTCCCCTCTCTCCTTCCCCGATACCCCCACCACGCTATCGACGGGGCGCCGAGCGTACACACCACTCGCAGCGAGTACAGAGAGGTGGGCACAGCAGCTCCCTTCTTTGGGTGTCGATTATTTGTAGCCCCCCGCTGGGGCGGGGCGGGGCGGGGAGAGGCGGGGCGGGGTGGGGCGTTCAGACGGAGGCTATACATAGCGGGGCGTGCGCCACCGATCAGTCGCAGTCAGGGCCCGGCAACAGCAACAACAACAGGACAAGACAAGGCACTGCCAACTCGCTCCACCCAGAGGGTTAGTGATAGTGAACAGTGCGTGTGCCGGTAGTGAGTGAGGGACGGGACAGCCAGCAGTCGTGTGACCAGCGCCAGCACCTCCCTTCAACCCCATCGCAACGCCGTTAGGATAACGTCGTGTGCTCAACGAGTTGAAGTGTGTGACATTGCAATATCAGTGCTTGTGCAGAGTGTGACGACCAGGTCACGCAAAAAAGAGACTTTGTAACGGCCAAGTCACACGCAGAAAGCTGGTGTGACAACTAACTCCGCCGAACCCTTTTCTGTGCGCAACAACTAGTGACTTTATTTTCTACGTGTCTTAACTCGACATTTTTCGGCTGTGGCATGACTGCTATCCATTCCTTTGAATTGCTATATCCAGTTAAGAATTGGTCGTTTTCACGCTTAGCGCAGCGCGCGCTCACGCCGGCGTGAGGCGGGCGAGGGGCAGGGTGCGGGGAGGCAGCGGCGGAAGAACTGCTAACCCTCTTCGCCCCTCGCTTCCCCTCTCGCCCTCCGCGCTCACGCCAGCGTGAGCGCGCGCTGAGCGTGGAAACGACAAAATTCTTAACTGGATATAGCAAATGTGCATTTTCTTCTGCACTTTTTAAAAATGTTGTAGTGCCACACATTTTAAATGCGTTAGAGTTTTAAACGGCCTCGGGACTCGAACGGGGTCCTCCTCGACGAGCAGCCCGAAGTGCGTGCCGTCGCACAAGTAGTGCGTCTTGTTGGGTTTTCCGATCCCCGGCGCCCGGCGTGGTCCTCTACTCTGGCCACCCTCTCCCGCGTCCAAGTCGCGCGTGCCTCGCCCTGGCTCTCGCCCCAGCCCCAAAATGGTTTTCAAAGAGATCCCTCCAAACTATCGCGCGAGGTGTCATCGTCGCCGTCCCCTCGTGGCGTTTCGCTGTCGGGGCGACATTTTTCACGATGTCGTTTCGGCAACCCGATACGCGGCAACGTTCAAAGTGTCATTTCTCTCACGGGCGGGGGCGCGGGGAGCAAATACCGTCCAAACGTTATCGAAACGATATCTATTTCTCTCGTCGCGAACCTACTGC
>NW_026267194.1:480884-481914 GCF_000697945.3 Frankliniella occidentalis | reverse complement strand
GAGAAGCTCTGCTACGTCGCCCTGGACTTCGAGCAGGAAATGGCCACCGCCGCCGCCTCCACCTCCCTCGAGAAGTCCTACGAGCTTCCCGACGGTCAGGTCATCACCATCGGTAACGAGAGGTTCCGCGCTCCCGAGTCCCTGTTCCAGCCTTCATTTGTGGGCATGGAATCTTGCGGTATCCACGAGACCGTCTACAACTCCATCATGAAGTGCGACGTCGACATCCGTAAGGACCTGTACGCCAACAATGTCCTGTCCGGTGGTACCACCATGTACCCCGGTATCGCCGACAGGATGCAGAAGGAGATCACCGCCCTCGCTCCCTCCACCATCAAGATCAAGATCATCGCTCCCCCTGAAAGGAAGTACTCCGTATGGATCGGTGGTTCCATCCTGGCCTCCCTGTCCACCTTCCAGTCCATGTGGATCTCCAAGGACGAGTACGACGAGTCCGGCCCCGGCATCGTCCACCGCAAGTGCTTCTAAAAACTTTTAATTTTGCGCTTTAGGTGAAGCGCTATACATCACCTCATTCCAAAGACTGATAAATTATTACACTTTGTCTACTTTGTATTAACGAACCAATTGTATTCTTTGACTGCTCAGGTATTTTTTGTTGTTGTTAATTTAATGTTTTTTTTTGTGATGACATGCATGCTTGTTTCCAGATAGAACCATATAATTTTTATGAGAATGAATGCATTTTGAACTTTTCCAGAAGCATGTTTTAGACCATTCATTTAAAGTCACTCACTCGTTTCATGCTACCTATGTATGTCTTTCTGATTCCCTCGAATGTCCTTTGAAATGTACATTGCAGACAAATTTCAAAACCTGAAGCTCATAATTAGCAGGTGAGTCCGCAGCTTTTTTACTAGTTCAGGCTAACGCGATTGCTTTTGGTTCACAAATGTGCCAGTTGGTTGAATTGCCGTTGACGCATTCAGAGGAATGCTGTCCTGCGTGCACGCGTTCCGGCGGGTTTGCCTATCGTCCGAGTAGGCAACCCACTCGCGGGCGTGCATGC
>NW_026267194.1:472596-474169 GCF_000697945.3 Frankliniella occidentalis | reverse complement strand
AACAGTCTTGCATGCGTCCCCGCGGAGGCACCCCTCGTCCCCTCCCCCAGCTGCCCGCGGCGCGCCCCAGTGCTCCACTCCAGGGGCACGGGGAAGAACGCCCACCATACCTGCATACCGTCGCGATCACCCCACTCCGACCGCGCACGACCCTTCAAAGGCTCCAGTAAGGGCTACCGGTCGCGGCCCCGCCCCGCCCCCTCCTCACACACCCGAGGGAACTCATGTTCAGAAATGACCGGTGTGACATATCCATTCCGTCGCGATCACCCCACTCCGACCGCGCACGACCCTTCAAAGGCTCCAGTAAGGGCTACCGGTCGCGACCCCGCCCCGCCCCCTCCTCATCCCATCTACCCCGCGCTGGTCCTCGGAGGGCCCGGGCTAGAGAGAGAGGGGGAGAGAGAGATAGAGAGAGCGAGAGATGTTGCCGGCATCGCATAATTCCCCAATTTGGCAATGAGAGCCATATCGGCCCGCGTCCAATTCAGCAACAGTGATATCTGCGTTGTTTGACAACAGAGCGCGGCTGATATGCGACGGAATCGCCGCACCTCTATAGGTTCGAGGGAATCGCGGGCAGTAGTGAGTCGAAAAGGTGTACACACTGATTACGATTCCAGCCATCGATAATTTTAAAGGGTCTATCACCCAAGACTTTCTTGGAAACTAGTTTATATTGATGCTAACAAAGTCGGGGGTTTACACTGGAAAAACAAAGGTGTGATGTCCTACCTTTTCAGGAGTGTTAAACTCTTTTTAGGGGTGCTAAGAGTATGTTTTCAGTTTCTTCAAAATATTTTATATATGAGCCAACCAATCACATTTTGAGATTCATTATCGCATTCCTCGCAAAATTCCGCGTCAAACGAGCCTACATGTGATAGGGTTCAGATAAGCGGTCAGCAAATGAAAAGCAAGTCAAAAAGTACAAAAAATGAAATCAATCTATGAGTTTGGCATTTTCACGCGGTGTCCTTAATCCATGACACCGAAATATCTGGATAATTTGGATGAGAGTTGTTGTGAGGGGCGGGGTTCCGATTGGGACTGGTGATGAAGACGAAACAGTTACCTCTTGGCACCAGTCCCAATCGGAACCCCGCACCTCAAAACAACTCCCATCCAAATTATCCAGATATTGCGGTGTCATGGATTAAGGACACGGCGTGAAAATGCCAAACTCATAGTGTTATCGGCTTCCGTTGCCCCTCTCTCCTTGTGTACCTCACCTATGCTCCCGCCTCCCCTCCCCCCTTCTCTCTCCGTCTCTCTCTGTTCCTCCCGCGCACACTACTTTCTCGATAACACGCTCCGTCTTGTGCTGTGTCACGGCGACCCGCGCCGCTCGACCAATCCCGTGAGGGGAGTCCGCACGAGATGCCGTCACTCTGATGTCATCGCTCAGCTGATTGGTCGAGCGAGCCGGGTGGGGCCGGGCGGAGCCGGGCGCGGGGAAGTAGTAGTAGTAGTAGTCGAATGGGGCTGCCCTGGCTCCATAATCGCAGACGGCGCGTCGGCGCGCGCTCGTGAGAGAGAGAGAGAGAGAGAGAGAGAGAGAGAGAGAGAGAGA
>NW_026267194.1:471532-472546 GCF_000697945.3 Frankliniella occidentalis | reverse complement strand
TTCGAGCAGGAAATGGCCACCGCCGCCGCCTCCACCTCCCTCGAGAAGTCCTACGAGCTTCCCGACGGCCAGGTCATCACCATCGGTAACGAGAGGTTCCGTTGCCCAGAGGCCATGTTCCAGCCCTCTTTCGTGGGCATGGAATCTTGCGGTATCCACGAGACCGTCTACAACTCCATCATGAAGTGCGACGTCGACATCCGCAAGGACTTGTACGCCAACACTGTCCTTTCCGGCGGTACCACTATGTACCCCGGTATCGCCGACAGGATGCAGAAGGAAGTAACTGGTCTCGCTCCTTCCACCATCAAGATCAAGATCATCGCGCCCCCTGAAAGAAAGTACTCCGTATGGATCGGTGGTTCCATCCTGGCCTCCCTGTCCACCTTCCAGACCATGTGGATCTCCAAGCAGGAGTACGACGAGTCCGGCCCCGGCATCGTCCACCGCAAGTGCTTCTAAACCTCGAACAACTGTGAACTACCAATTGGTGCACTTGAAACTCGAATACCAGACTGAATTGATACAGTTTTGTTTGGCGATGGTCGAACCCTGGCTGACGCCAGTCCTGCATGACTGGGGGAAAAACAGAACACGGCTCTTTGCATAAAAATTGAATCACAATCCTGCTTGGCCGAAGTTCGCATCCCAAAGGACGCACAGGGCCGCTGCGGCTCTCGGAATCCACTTAAAGGGACCGGAAAGACATTGGAATAGCATTTCACTTCATTTTCTTTACATTTATTTCATGTATGTGTGCGTATAAAATATTGTTTATGAATATATCTATTGTATTTTGGTACATATGTTTTGGTCCATAACTTTCAGCAATGGTAAACATCTTTTTTTTTGCGACAATTCTTATAAAATAAACGGAGAGATTTTATCATCAATTGTCAAAACAATTTTCTTGTGGATCCTGCAGTTATGTCCAGAAGCCAACACGCACATTTTTATTTTTGATTGTATTGTCGAACCTAAACCTCAGATTCAGTCCCCCACGTCCCCCACCCC
>NW_026267194.1:459681-463997 GCF_000697945.3 Frankliniella occidentalis | reverse complement strand
CTTTGTGTGCATGCGTTGCACAAACATTTAACACGTTGCGAATATCTGATTTTTCGAGGGAAACGAAAAAAACTTCTTCACACTGATAAACTAAGTGTTCAACTGCTCAACACTTCTAAGTGTGCAACTGCAAGTTAAATGCTTGCAAGTGTGCAACTGCAGGTTGAATACTTGCAAGTGTGCAACTCCTCGGTCGAGCGTAAGCGTCCAATCTAAGGAAGTGTTCAACCGAGGAGTTGCACTTGCAAGTGCACTCCTACCGAGTTCAACACTTGTAAGTGTACGACTACGGAGTTGCACACTAGCAAGTATTGAACTTGCAGTTGCACACTCACAAGTGTTGGGCAGTTGAACACTTAGTTTATCAGTGCAGTTTGGAGGAAAACTCTTCAGATTTTGAGCAGGTATCCTCAAGATCTGAGGTGTTTTCCTAAACTATGGGAGTTTCTCAACGTTTTACCCTTTTCCTCGAAATAGCAGACATTCTTTTCACCGTGAAGTGTTAGTGTTATTTGGAAAAATGGAAGTGGATTGGTATCCAATTTATAAGTGGGTATCTTTCCACTGCAATCGAACAAATGAAAAGAATAGCAGCCCCACTATTTTGTAAAAGCCAAATGTCGTTGCCAGCGCTCCGCTTTGATGCCCTGGAATCTTCTTTTGGTCCGTTTAGATGAGGATGAATAATAATCGCAATACATTTACATAATATTTATAGTTATGATTTTAATCATCTGTGCGTCAATAAATAGGGAATAAATTACTAATATATACTGTGGCGCGTGTTTATGCCACCACGGCCGCGGCCGCCGCGGGGTCGGTGGTGGCGGGGGCCGCGGTTTCCGGGACCTGCTCCACGACCGGGGCCGGGGCCGCGGGCGCGGCGACGCCGGCCACTGGTGCGGCCGTGGTGTCGATCGCGGTCGGTTTGGCGGGCCTGGGTGGCTTAGAGGGCCTGGCAGGCTTGGCGGGCTTGGCCGGCTTGGTGGGCGGCTTCTCTGGCGGGTGCTCCGCAGGGATCTCGTCGTACTCGTCCGGGGCCGGCGACACCCCGACGGGCACGCCCACCGCGATCCCCGAGCCGTCCTCCGGCTTTACCACCTTCACGCCGTCGGCGCCGATGCGGATGCAGTCGAAAGACATCTGGGGCAAAGCGAAATAGTTACATTAAAACCGCCGAAGATGAAAGCTTTCCTCATTTTCCGGAAAATTTCCAGTGTTTCCAACCCTAGGTGTGTGTTCTACCTGGAAAGCCTGCGTGTCCTGCCACTTGCCCTCCATGTCGATGCACGCGTGGAGGTTCCTTCCCACGAAGTACACGTTGCTCAGCTTCACGCACATCTTGGCTTCCGTCAGCCTGGGCAGAGCGACGCACAGCGGCCGAGGATTCTTGGCTGCACCCAGAAAAATAAATTAATTGATTCCAGGCAAATTTCGGCTTGTTTGTTCGCTGTTCTTGGTTTATTGAAGTCAATTTTCTTTTTCTTGAATTAAAGGAAACAGTTTCTTCGAATTATGAAAGAAAAATTGAATTAAGAAAAGCGGATTGAAAAAAAACAGCGAAGAATGCTGTTTTCTGGGTGTGCGGTCACAACAAGTGTGAGATAAAGACTCGAGTAACCCGCGGGAAAATTCAAATAAGGTCGTGAAAATTTCGGAAATTTTTCAAAAAATTTCCGGGAACTTTCCAGGGTTTTCAATCCTAATAATGACATCACGAGTGCATAAAACATGTTTTCATGACCTCATTTCTGACCAGTCACGTTCACGGGGAACTAAACTTTGACCAATGACGTCATAGCGATGTTATCGTAACAACAAATTTCTGTCCTTTTGCGCCCCGCAGCCCGCAGCTATGTAACCATTCGGGCGGCCCTCAGAAATCACGTGGAAAGTGGGAAAAGGGGGGGAGGTGTCTAAATATTATGGTGGAGTCCGAAAAGAATCAGGGCGATCACTGGAGTTCAAGGAGAACCCATAATATTTTCACCCCGGGGTACAAATATCACGAGTTCTCATTGGACTCAAATGTCAATGACGGTCCTGATCATTTTTGAATCCCATAATATTTTGGTCCCCCCCCCCTCCTCCCCCTTGTCCACGTCGTGGTTTCTAAACGAATTTGAACTTCCCGCCAACTCACCCGAGATGGTGTTCTTGTAGAGCACGCGGTCGTTGAAGGACAGCGCCATCGCGAAGGCGAAGTCGTCCGGGTCGTAGGTGATCTTGATGCAGCCGCGCTGCCTCGGCGGCAGGTTCACCAGGGTCTGCATGACGAAGCCCGTGCAGCAGTTGCAGTGGCCGTCGGCGCACTCGCAGGGCCGTCTGCTGGGCGCGCGGCCCGCCTCCACACCTGCCACACGACGGGCACCTTGTTCACCGCCGGGAGGGTTTATATCCAAGGGCCATATAACAATGTAGTTGACTCTTTATATCTACCCCGAGACGCGCTGACGGGGTTGCCCTTGGCGTCGTCCAGGGCGGCGGCCACGACGTCGAGGACGTCGGCGTCATCCTGGAGGTCGGCGGGTTGGCCCACGACGGTCGTGACGAGGACCAGCGGGACCAGCGCGAGCAACAACATGCTGCTTGTCGTGCTGTATGGACCTGTGTCGTTCATAGTTTGGAAACAGATGAAAACTATTACAAAGCGCTTTTCTTTCACAAAAAAAAATCTAGAGGGGAAAAAATGCAGGATCGTGCGGGGTCACTGACCTGTTGTGGTCCGGACCGGCGAGTTCCTCCTGCGACCTGCAGCGCGGGGGCAAGACTGGTACCTGCCTGGTACCTGTTGGGACCTGGACCCTGGCGGGGGACCCCACGCACCCGGCCCGGAGCGGGGACATCTGCCTAGCTGTCCGCCTGGCCCTCGGCCCGGCCGTCTGCTCCGCGGCAGCTGGACTGCCCTCCTGGACTGACCAGCTCTGTGTCTCTCTGCTATTCACCTCGAGGACGGTGGTGATTGGTTGTCAGATCATTAATTATTAAGTAATTGATCAATTAACTGGTAGGTTGCGGTTGACTATGTGTAATTCATGGACACTTTTCCCCGCTTTTCCGTCTGAAGTTGCGAGTCGGAGGCGGGCAGTGGTAGGGAGTTGGGAGAGTGAGGCAGTTGGGCTGTCTACCCCCCAGGCTGGCCGCGGCTGACCGCGCACTCACAGCAGGTCAAGCACGTAGCGGTTGGTTTCTTTTCCGGGTTTCTTTTTATCAAATAGACCTGGGAAGACTAAATTTCTTTTTATTCTTTGGATGAGGAGCAACACTTCCAACAAATATAATGTACACATAAACATCTTGACTTAAAACTGATGCCAATCATAGGAAATATTTACACTTTGGCACTCACACAACATGACAAATAACGTCTTTGTACTCGCGTTCCGCGTTAAGTCTATACCTCACCCGCACAGCCGGCGTCTTTTGAGTACTCACTCGCACAACCTTGCGCCGCGAGTGGAACAAAAACTACACTAAGGCGATAGGGCTCTTTCTAGACGCCTACCAGCCCAGCTCACCTGCTGCTAACAGCGTCTCTAGAGCGAGGCTACTGCGACCGTTGAGCAGCACACCTCTTGCTAACGGCGTCTCTTGGGCGTGGCTACCCCAAACCGCTGAACAGCTCACCCGTTTTCTAATAGCGTATCTAGAACGAAGCTCGGGCAACTGCTCTGTTGTTAACAGCGTCTCTAGAGCGAGGCTATACCCCGACTGGTGGGTAGCTCACCTGTCACTAACATCTTCTCTAGAAGAGTAAGGCCACCTCACAGCTAGGCAGCATAGCTGTTACTAATAGCATTTCCAGAGTGAGGCTACCCCGACCGCTGGGCAGCTCACCTGTTTCTAACAGCGTGAGATAACGCGTTCGCAGTGATGTCCCTAGACAATGCTACTCTAAACTCAGAAAATTCTAACGATTTTGCTGCAACTTTCCCTCCCTTTTGGCTTGGACAATCAAGCCTCATCTTAATGGCATTTAAACCTTAAACGACATAAGAAAGTTGCATTTGAAAAACCGTTATCCTTCAATTGTGGGAAAGCGGTATCTAGCTGCAGCTGTGGCTACTCCAGGACACCTTAGCACATTACTCTTAGTGTGATCCTGGGCGAGTCTATTCTAGGGCAGGACCGCTGTTTTGGCATGGTGTCGTCCAGGATGGCGCACGCCGACTCACAGCGACCCCTAAAGCGCGCTACAACTAAGCGAGCGTGTGGCGGCCTACGTCAGGACCACCCCGATCTGCGGCACGATGACCCCGCAGTGGGGCGGGGCGGATCACAACCACTCCGCCACGCCGGGGGCGGGCGGGGCGGGG
>NW_026267194.1:453375-454706 GCF_000697945.3 Frankliniella occidentalis | reverse complement strand
CGCGAGATGACCACCACGGTCACGATGTTGCCGGCCACCCCCGTCACGAAGATGAGCACGTAGAGGACCGTGACGGGCACCACGACGTACAGCGGGTCCCGCTGCGGCACCACGACGGCCGGCACCCACGACACTTCCGTCGAGTTGGCCTCCATGCCGGCGGAGAGAGGAGGCACCAGGCGCTTGCTGCCGCTGCTGTCCCGACCCGAGCGGTCCGCGCTGGGAAAGGCGATGGAAAAGGAATTCGTGATGAGCGTCGTTGGAGGGCAGGGCGGGGTGGCAGCAGATAGCGGCGCGGCCGGTCCAGCGCCTGTGCACCTCGAGGTAGGGGGTGGTGTGGAGACGTGTGCACTTAACACTAGCCCCGACACAAAAGCCTCCTAGAACAGGGTCCGGACACGTCTGTGCTATAGGCGGGTCAGGTTAGACTAGACGACTTCCTTAGTTTTTCAAAACATTTCCGTAAATTGAAAAAAAAAAACATTTGCTTTCTCTTACCGAGAAAATGGTTCCATTGAGCTAATGATATAATTTCTATAATTCCCTTGTTCGAACGGAAATTTCCGTTCACGTAACATGATAGAATATTTTCGTTACTTTGAAGGAGCTATCTTTGTTTTATAGAATGATTCTTTACCCCTTGATGCATTGGAAAGTCATCATTTGAATCAACAGAAAAGTTCCAGTACAACATGAGTCATGAAATCAACGGAACCGTTTTCCGGGTGTTTGATGGGATCTATCCCTGCACTCATATCACTCCGAGTTGTTGCACGCACCACGGTGCGCAGTGGGGCGGTGTGCCGCACTGCCTGTGCAGGGACGGGGAGGTCTTCTTTGTTTGCCGCATTATTCACCGTCCATGGGCTCGGAAAGCGCTTCGAAAAGCTCAGAGCAGCCGCGCGGTCGTGACATCATGACGACGGGGAGCAAATAACACACGACGAGCGCCACAACCGCATACGGCCTTTCATGTAGTTCTGCAACTTTTGCCTTCCGAGTGGAAGGACGCGAGGGGGATGTGCTGTGCTGGGCCGGCGGCCCGCGCCTCTCCGGTCCCTTCATATGTACCACTACGTGATGAGGACGCGGCAGCAGGGCCGGGCTATACCCTACGATGCACCGGCAGCACAGGCCCGCTCTGCAGCACACGCTGTGTTCAAACGCCTCTCTAACGCGTGAGCGCGTCGCGATGTAGAAGACGTCCTGGGGGATGGTATGGCGTGGCGTGGCCCCGGAGCTCGCTCGCTCGCGCGCCGCCACGCCCACGCCGCCCCGCGCTCGGCTGAACCCCAACGAGGACGGCGCGGGGCGGGGCGGGGCGGGGCGGG
>NW_026267194.1:448481-453325 GCF_000697945.3 Frankliniella occidentalis | reverse complement strand
CCCACCCCCTCCCCAAAATAGAGGAAGAAAATTACCGATTAGAAGACTTTGTACCGAAAGACAGACTTGTTTGTGGCTCAAACATAGCTCGAACGACGGCATTAACATTTGGCTCACAACACTTGATTTTTGCCTGGCATTCGCCTCGGCTTTGCTCTGCTTGAAGAAAGTAACAATTGAGCCAGGCTCAGCGGTTAAGCTGCCTGAAGCCGTGCCGGTTATAGCTCCAAACAGGGACGATAATGGCTCCTGCAAAGCGTTGGGTAGGCCAACCCGCACAGCAGCGGTGTGTAACAGACAGCGACCCTGAGCGCAAGGCAGGGGCTTCTGGCCAGGCCATCCAGCGTGGAAGGGGGGGGGGGGTATATTTTCGGTTCTCACTGGATAAAGCGTCTACCCGTGCCTACTGCACGCCATTTTCGTACTGCCGGATGAAAGACCTTCTTGACCACACTCCCCTCGCTCAAAGAGGTCCTGGCTAGCCCGTCTTTGAAAAAGCCCGCGCTCTGAGTCAGGGACCTTCAACTGTTTTTTTTGTTTACAACCAAGCTGACTGGACGTTAAGTGTCAGACGCCCCGTAACTTTCTTTTCGAACTCATTTAAAAATTTTAAGAAGTCACCGTGTATTGAACCTATTAAAATATGGACGACTTCAATGCCAAGAAATCCAGGTGGGTCACAAGCCTTTTAGGTGCTGCAATTGTAAGATTGCGTCCACTGAATGGTCAAGTTAACCTCCAAAGTGTTTCATATAGTACATTAATATTTCCTAGTGAGATATTTCCTTTGTATTGTCGTATTTAAAAAATAAAAGCACCAGCTTTTATAAATTTTTCCCATTTATGTTCATAATAATAACAACCGTTTAATTTTTCAGAGCTAGCAAGATGCGGCAAGATAAGTATCGAGATCGTCCTAAAAAGCCAGTAGACAGTGGTTCCAAGGGAGGTAAGGGAGATTCAAAGGAAGTTAAACAAGACAAAACTTTTCAGCAAACAGATGTCAGTGAAGTACAAACAACTAAAAATATTGGTGAGCTGTATTACTTTTCATTATTCTTTCCTTGATTCAACCATGCTAAAGCCGTGCTTGATGACAATTTATTTTTCTGGTAGCTCTTGCTGAAGAGAATGTGCCCTCATTTTCTAAACGTAAGCTGGTTAGTAATTGGGACAGGTATGAGGAACCTGTGCATGTTGGTCGATTTGAAGAGGATGTTGATGCCATTGGTGCTCATTTTGAAGAACTACTGTCAGTGCCAATTTCTGGTGAGACTTTGTATGACTTAGATATTAAATGCTATCCTTTCTACTTTTTTATTTTTAAATCAGTAACTAACATGCATTTTTCAGGTGGTCATCTAAAGATGAAGCATGAGCATGAATGGGAGAAAGAAAAGTCTGAACTTCAAATGCCATGGTTTCAACTTAACATTCAAGGAGTTGAACAAAATCTGTCAACAATATCTTTTTGTAAACGGCAGAATCTACCTCAAAATATATTTTCTGTAAGTTCAGCTTTACATTTTCTAAAAATATATCACTGTTCTGAGAGTTGCTTTTTGTAACAACTGTATTCTAACAGGAAAACCAGCTTCAACGAATGGTAGTAAGAGCAAAACGCAATGCCACTTCACTGGCTGAAGTGAATGCCAGCATTTTAAAGGTGCAAAATCTGCATGTGGGGAACAGTGTTAGTAATCAAGTAGACATCAAAGATAAATCTATTCTAAAAGATCCATCTGTCATTGACATTAAACGCCCCCTTCATCATATGGAATTTCCGGAAGTTAAAGAGAGTGACAATTTGGAAAATCAGGACTTAGATGATATTCTGGCTTTACATGAGAGCTCTTCTAATTCAAGTTTAATGACAACAATCAAACCTACAGTAGAGGTTCCCAGCAAAGGTAGGCATTTTTCTGTAGATGCAATGTCTTAAACTTCTACAACTTCTTCAATCAAGTACAAAATTTGTTGACTCATAAAAAAATGATATCATTATTTGTTTTGCTTTTCTTTTTCAGAAGAAGCTGATTCATCAAATATCATAAAGGAAATACCAACTTTGGCGCCATCTGATACATCTGTCAACACTACAAACACAACTCAACCTACAGTCTCATTAGACGATTGGTTGGATTCAATTCTTGATGATTAAAATCAATTTCATCAATCCATGTTCTTACTGTATACTCAAAGGTATTTTGTTATGATTCAAATATAAAAGTTTATTTTTCAAATCTGACGAGGGAAAGTTTATGAGAGGAGAGAGAACTTGAGTAAGTGATAAAGTGAATTATTTTATTTCATGCTATGTATCGATAATTCAGTATATTACAAGACTTAAAGCATAAATAATCTAAATATTAATGTGGATGTGCACTTAAACTAACATAGAAAATATCACAACTTGAGCTTATTTGTACCATTCTTTATGCCATTAAATATCATTTTGGCAAACTAATATTTCATACAAAGCTCTCAACTATAATCTGAATGTATTGAGATTGAGAAGTACAAACTATGTTTTCACCGTGCCTTCTGCAGGAGATGAATGTAGAAGGCTGGGTCCTCCACTTCCTCCATGTGTTTGAAGTCTGCAAATATTACGTGTTCGCTGGCGTATGGGATGATGCGGTCCAGCATCTGGGTGAAGACCTTCAGGCGGTGGGGGTAGTAGCACAAACGAAACTCACTGTAAGGAGAAGTATCATGTAAGTTTGCTCCACACAAGTACCCAGCATATTCTTCTAAAATTGTGCATGCAGAAAATCAACCATCTCGTTGACATTGCATCAGTAGAAATATTTCTACCCACATTTGGAGAGAATTTTGCAAGTCAGCGGAGTCGTGGGTGATTTATTTTACTGAGTTTGAAGGGGTTGACCTCACCTGACGGGCTCTTCGATGCGCCTGGACTCCTTGTCGTTGAGGCCGGACACGTCGATGAGGTAGTCCATGGTGACGATGGCGGGCTGATTGCCCACGTACAGGATGGACGTGCGGATGTCGGTCGTGTGCTTGCAGTTGTAGTAGATGGAGCGCGCGGGCGTCGACCCGTTGTCCAGGATGTAGTCGAAGTTGCGGTGGTCGATGAGCAGCAGGCCGCCGGGCTTCACGCACTGCTCGAAGTTGGACAGCGCCTTCCTGGAGAGCAAGGGAGAGGGTGAGCGTCAATGAGCGTCCTACCGAAGTGGACCATATAAGGGGCATTCACTAAATACGTCAATTTCAGATGAGGGGTACTTTTTTCAGGCCCTCTTTTCGAGTTCAGGGTTGAAAGTGGAGGCTTTTTAGACGCCATGATAAAGTTACCCAGGATACCAGGATAAAAAAACACCCACGGGGATACAATTATCATGGCCTCCCAAACACTTCCTTTTGCAACGCTGAGTTCGAATATGGTGCCGTGATGAAAGCACCCCACTCGTCGAAAATGACGTAATTTGTGCACGATCCCATGCGAACAATTTGCTTGGCTCAGGGGTGAAAACTCACTTTTGGTCTCGCTGGTCGCCCGTCGTGTCCATCATGTGGGCGAACGAGTTGCCGAGGCAGATGACGGCGTCGAAGCCGTCGCCGATGTGCTCGCTGATGTCGTCCGTCAGGGTGAGCCAGTTGGCCTCCTCGATCACTGTGGTCCAGAGAGAGACACGTTAGGGGGTCGTTCCAATCCAATACTACGTGACTTTTAGGGGGTACAAATATCATGGGGTCTCTATAGACTCCAATGTCGATCTTAATCCTTTTTGGCCCCCGTCATATCCACGCCCCCCCCCCCCCATAAAAGTAAGTTAGTATCCAGACACTCACCCCAGTTGTCGAAGGCCGGGTCCCGCCGCCGCTCCCAGCGCGTCTTGAACGCCTGCTTGAGCATCTTGTCGGAGGCGTCCACGGACACGACCTCGAAGCCCTCCTCGAGCAGCATGACGGAGTCGATGCCCGTGCCGGCGGCTACGTCCAGGATGCGGCGGCAGCCCCGGCGGCGCAGCAAGCCGACGAGGAAGTCCTTGTAGTGGCGCGTGCGGGACTTCTTGTCGCCGATGAACACCTCCCACACCTTGGCGGCGCGCCCGTCGGCGTACTGGTCCCGGACGCCCTCGGCGGGCAGCCCCAGGGAGCGGGTGCGGAACACGCCGTCGGCCATCTGCGGAGGGAGGAGGTAAAAGAGCCAGTTAGTTTCAACTCATCCAGTTTCCTTCCCCAAGCGCCCGCCCGCCACTCGCTGGGAAGGCCAGCCCGCCCGGCAGCTGTGTGCAGAGTTGGAAACCTTGGAAAGTTTTCGGAAAATTTAAGAAAAAACGTCCGGAAATCCAAAAATTTTCGAGAAAAGTTTTTCGTTTATTTTCCGGAAATTTTCGTGAATTTTTCGGAAATTTCCCGGGAAATTTTTTGAAATTTCCAACTTAAGAAGTGTGCGGACGGCGGCAGGCCGCCCGGAGCGCTCACGTGAGGAATGTTTATTGCGATAGGATCCGCGCTATCGCCGCCGCGGTGAGATCCTCCTCGCGCTTTGTTTGTCGAGGTTTGCAGAAACCTTAGAGGATGGCGGTCGAGTCGGGGGGGTCGGGATGGCAACGCGGTGCACCGCCCCGCACTCGGCTGTGCAGCTCCCCCGCGCGTGCTGGCAGCTCTGATTACCGCAGATAGCGTTATGGGCTGATCGGTCTCTCCCCCCCCCCTCTCTCTCTCTCTCTCTCTCTCTCTCTCTCTCTCTCTCTCTCTCTATCTCTATCTCTATCTCTGTCTCTATCTCTCTTTCCCTCATCATTCACTACTGACCCATGGCCATGATTAAAAGGAAATCGGCGTCACCTTAAGCACTACCCTTTCGCGGACCT
>NW_026267194.1:444430-448431 GCF_000697945.3 Frankliniella occidentalis | reverse complement strand
GCTCTCTCGTAGATGGGGGGGTATTGCGTTTCAATCAGGAATATGGAGAGCGCGGGGCGGGGCGGCCCAGTACGTTGTAGTCGGGTCAGGCGCGAAAGATTGGAGCAAACTAAACTGTACTTGGCTGCGCGCTATCGGGTCGACTCCGGCCACGTCGCCGCGCGCCTCTGGTCAGATCGCTCCTGACGCGAGACGGTTGTTTGTTTCTCCTCGTTTCTCATTTATGTGTCAGTGTATCATACCTTTGTTTCCACAACAAGACTATAACGTTCTCACGGCAAATAAACTTTAGCCCCACTCGACCCCATGTCACTAAATACACCTTTCGCTCCTGCCGCAGTTTCTTTTGCTCCCGCCGCCCCTGCCACGCCACGCCCCGCCCCGCCACGCCCCGCCACGCCCCGCGCCATACGTCTCGCCACACTTCATGGTGCTGCCCAGCTCTAATTTCGTTACCGGATGTGGCCGCCGCCGCCCCGCCCGCGGGGTTGGAAGGACGATGCGGAAAGGCAGAGAGTCGAGTCAGGTCTGAGGGGCGGACGCCACCCGCCCCGCCCCGCCCCGCCACGCCTCGCCACGCCCCGCGCCGGCCCGTTCGTTTGGCCGCATTTAGAGAAGGGCCGTGGTCACGTCCCGGCCGGCGGTGCTGCTGCTGCTACCACTGCTGCTGCTGCCCCACGGCGAGGACCTGCTTGTCAACGAGGACGTCCCGGGCCCGGGCGGGCGCGCGGGGCGGGAGCTAACCAGCCAAGACAAACGTCGGCGTCAAGGAGGCGAAGGCCTTTTCCTAACCCTCGCCGTTTCCCTTCCCATACCCGCCCCCCCCCCCTTCCCCTGGGACGGTCACTTCCATTCTATTTCTCTCTCGCGTTTTGTCCGGCCGTGCGATCCGTATCAACAATACCGCCGCCGGACGACGCCTCCTCACCACCATTCAATAGGACAGTCATCCGGATGCATTGCGGGGCTCTCCTCGGCCCCGCCTGCCTGGCCTGCCTCCTGTGTCGCCCTTGGGATGCTTGGGGGGGCGGGGCTGCAAGAGGAGCAGGGCTGTGGCCGGGACAAGAGGGTGGCGGGCTGCACCATCCAGCGCCACTTATTGCAATACCTCCACGGCTTCCGCGGCGGCCACAGCAAAATAAAGATGATCTGCCCTTGAACTTGATGTTCGTGTGTGTGTGTGTTCAACTGAGGGGTTGAAAACAAATGCTTTGATAGTTGTGCATACACTGGAAAAACGAGGGTAGGACCAAGTGCCTTTATAAAAGTATTTGTAATGCCTAGAAAGGCAATAAAATTTAGCACTTTTTGCAGGGGCATTTTCATGCCTTGCCAGGGCACGTTAAAAATAACATCTTGGATTTCAAGCGATCCACTTGGATTTCAAGACAGCTTTCAAAGAATCTACTTGAATTCCAAGATGTTCATTTTACCGTGGGGTTCGAATCTTTTTAGTGCCTTTGTAAATTTTCTGAATAGCACGGGCGGTGCCGGGCGGTGCTAATCATAATGATAATAATAATCGCGTAATACCTTATTTTCTCTCGCGTGAAAAGAAAATTAATTTTCGAGCTTCCCTGCTGGAGATGCATACCCGTCGAGGTGCGGGCCGCACACTGCTCCTGTGCGTCGAGTGTGTCGGGGGATGACCATAGTAATAATTGGAAGAATTGGGGGGGGGGAGGAGCAGGCATCGCGCCATTTGGCCATTCCGATTACAGAGCTGGACGGGGACGGGCCCACCGAGGCGGAAGTGTGCGGCGCGTTCATCTGAGTCAGACGTTTCCGGCGCCCCCGCTTGCGGCGAGGACCGTGAGCGCGGCCCCCCGATGAGCTCCGAGCTTTTGAGGGGAAGGCCGCAACAGATGCAAATTCGATCAATTAGCTCCCGATTTGTTGCAATTGGCGGAGCGAAAAGGAAATTTAAAAAAAAGTAACCCCAATTTTTTTTCGGGTGGAAAAGAAAATTAACTCGACGTGTGGCGCGCTCTTTCTGGCCTCAGATTGTCGCTGGGAATTAAAATAGAGCGGGAACTGCTGCTGATTGTGCATTTCGTTTTAGTCATTTAGGTAAGTTACTCCCCCCACTGGACCGTAGCGACGGCAAGCGGTAGCGGTGTGCCCTGCGCTGCGTTTCGATCGACTTGACTCATCTCATAAATACATCAATACATTTTTATTTTTTATTTTTGCTTTTCCGACGAATCAATGGACTTTGTCTTTGTTCTTTAAGGAACGAAAAAAGAAATATAATAATAATCCAAACACCATCGGCATAGAAAAACGCGTTGCGCAGTCATGGCAAAGCGATTGGGGAGGACCTTCAATACAGCCACGGACTGGCCCGGGTTGGCTAGGTGGGAAATCCCGACCGGGCCCCAGGCGAAAAAGGTTATTATCTTTTGGGGCCCTTGAAGGCAAAAAGGTATCTTTTGGGGCCCCTTGACGGCAAAAAGGTATCTTTTGGGGCCCCCTTGACGGCAAAAAAGGTATCTTTTGGGGCCCCTCGGAGCAGTTTCCAGACTGGGCCCCAAGACTCCCAGTCCGTGGCTGCTTCAATAAGCACTAACAACGCGCTAAGCGATAGGCAGCACAGCCCGGGCGAGGAGGAGGAGGAGGAGAGGTGTGAACACCGACAGGCGATCATCGGCGAGCTCATGATGGATCATACATTCATCGTCAGACAAATGGCGGGCGGTTAGCGAACGGTGCGCGATCAGCGACCCGTTTCTTCTATGGTGATCAACACGTCTTTATAAGCAGCTCGGCGACTATATACCTTTCGTATCGTCTGTGATTGAGGTACATAGAGAAGGGGGAGGGGGAACGCGCCCGCACCGCGCCCCCGGTAGTAGAAGACGTCCTCCAGGACGTGAGGTCTTTTGGCATAGTCCCGCGCGCCGGGCATCAAAAAAACAAAGCAGCAGGTTAAGTCGTGGGCCATATAGTCGCAGCTTTCGCAAAATTATTCACCCTGGAAATGTGTTTTCTTTGATTCTAGAGGAAATTTGAGGATATTACTTGAATGCAATGAAATAGAATTTTCGTTCACTAGCGGGAAGAACTCATTATATTTTTTTGAGGAAGTCTTCCTCGAACTACAGGCAAAAGTTTCATCATCTACAATTTAGTTGGAATTTTCCTTGAACCAAAGAACCCATAAACGCAATAAACATAAAAAGAGCATGAAATAAAACAGAAAAGCTGCTGGAATATCTGTTTCTCCGCACACTGAAAAAAAGTTTTGGTCCTGAACACTAAACATTTTGTCCCGATGAGACCGAAAGTTTTTGACGCACCAAACGTTGTGTCCGGGACACCAAAGTTTTGTTTCCGAGCTTCAAAATATCGTTACCGCAGGAAATAATTTTAATGGCGGGAACCAACTTTTTTTTTTGTGCCGGGGACAAAGTAGGACGCATTAAACGCAAACGTCTGGTGCCCGGCAGGAAACGTTTCCCTCAAGTGCAGCCTTCCTTTAGCAGTGTCGGCCGGGTCCACCCGCCCGGCGCCCAAGGTCGCAGGGACTTCCCCCTGCCTCCCCACGCCCCGCCCGCCCGCGCCGCCCTAAACTTCATATTCACATTCACATTCACGTACAGCCCGGACGGCCGGTCACATTTTCATAAAGTCGTTTTGTGCATGTGGGAGTCGTTTGGGCATGCCGTGCGGGGTCTGCGCCGACGGACGGCGCGGGCATCGGGAAGGTGAGGAGGAGGAGGGGGGGGGGGGGGGGCAAGCAAAACACGCAGCGTGGCCGCGCGCGCGGCGTGCTCCTCCTTCCCGCTCATCGCTCGAGGCGCGGGGCGGCCAAATACGTCCGATTGACTGAGGGTGGCCGCCTGCCGCCCCGCCCCTGCGGCGCGCCGAGCCCGCCGGCAGCCCCCAGCAGCGGGCAGAGTGTTGGCGGGGAGCCTCGTCCATCAGAGGTCCGCGGTTGCGTCTGTTTTCCTTGCCGTCCGCTCGGCTTAGAGGCGCGGGTGGGGGGTGGGAGGTGGTGG
>NW_026267194.1:443489-444380 GCF_000697945.3 Frankliniella occidentalis | reverse complement strand
CCCCCACCACACCCCGCCGCACCGCGCGCCTAGCAAATGCCACCATATCATTATTGTTGCGTTAAAAAAACAAATTGATTTTCCGCGCTCGATCAGGCTGTCGCAAGCTGCGCGTCGCTACCCCTTGCGCCCAGCACTTGCAGTGCGAGGAGTATGTCTCGGCCTCGTATGATTTGCATCCCCCACCCCATCACCCCTCTCTTTTTGGCCTGACAGCCCACTTGTTGGAGGATGTATACGATAGAGACCGTGATAAATGCTCCTCCACAACAAATTCAATTATTTCTCGTGGTGGGCCATAGAGCGTCTCGTGAAATGCTAGTCGGTGAAAACAATGTCTGATTTTTCTGAGGGAAAGAGGGAAAACTTTAAGAAACTCCCACATGGTTTCAGGAACACTCCTCAGATTTTACAGGGAAGTCTGCTCAAAAAAATGTAGGAATTCCCGTGATTTCTTGAGTAGATTTCCTCAAAATCTGAAGAGTTTTCCTTAAATATTGGGATTTCTGCAAAGTCTCCCGTTTTCTCCCCCCTCCAAACAAAAAAACAAAAACAAAAAAAAACAACGAAACCATCAGTCATTGTTTTGGCCATGTCTGCACCCAGAAAGAATTTTCAATAGTGGCCATGGAGTAAAATAGTAAATTTGCACTAGGCCAATGCAAATTTACTTGATTCGAGAACTATTTTTTTCTGGGTTTATTATTAATTCTAAACGGTACAACGGGGCCCGTGATAAAAGTCTCTTTGCTACACGGAGTGTACTACGGGGTGCTTACCTTTGGTTGCTGTGGGTGGTGCTGACGGGTGCGTGCTGTCAAATGGGGCGCTGCCGTCTGGTGACCGGCGCCGAAGCGGGCCTCTTCTTATGGTGGGGCCTTCCCGCCCCGC
>NW_026267194.1:431838-436749 GCF_000697945.3 Frankliniella occidentalis | reverse complement strand
CAGGGCGCCTCTACCCCCTGCGGCTGGACCAGCGGGGCGCTGCTGCCCTCGGGTGGGGGCTGCTCGCGTAGCTCGCGCAGCTCACCCTGGCCTCCCCCTCCTCCTCCGCCAAGGCCGAGGCCCGCGTCGTGCAGCGCCCCGGACACGGCCCCCACGCTGGCGCCCAGCCCGGCGGCCCGGCCGACCCCCAGGACCACGTCGGGGCGGTCGGGGCTGAGCCCGGGCGACAGGAGGCCGGTGCGCCTGGTGCGGGTGCGGCGCAGCCCCCCGGGGCGCGAGGGCGCCGACGGCCTAGTGGGGCTGCGGCTGGCGGGCAGGTGTCCCAGGTGTCCACTCGTGGTGAAGGACACGTGCAGAGGGGGGCCCATCTCGGCCTCCTCGGAGGAGGAGGACGACGACGAGGACGTCGAAGATGACGATGAGGACGATTCTGATTTGGGTATTGTTTTTCGAAAACAAAAGTAAAATAAGACTCACAAGATTAAATTTAAAAAATATTGTTTACAACAACGCCAAATTTACATAAATTTTCTTTCAAAATTTGCATTAAAAAATTGGAGTGTCTAATCGTGAACGCGGTCGCGGTGCACTCACCTCCAGAGAGCGGGGGTGGGTGGCGGTGGCGGTGGTGATGGTGGTGGTGATGTCGGTAACCCGTGCCCCTGCACTGGCCCCCACCGCCGGAGCCGCAGTGGGGGCCGTGAGGGTGCTGCCGCCGCTCCCGCCTCCGCTTGGACCACTCCAGCGAGGGCAGGATGCTCGCGAGGGTGTCCTGGCCACAAAGGTTTTTTTCAAAAATGTTTTTTCACAAAGTTTTTAAAAATAGTTTTCTTTTTGAAGTATATTTCTCCAAGAGAAAAGCTGTTGTAGCTGACGTACTTTTCCCGCCTTCCGGAACTTCCTGCTCATGGCCTGGTACAGGATGGGGTTGACGGTGGCCGACACGAAGTGCAGCACCCCGGACACGTAGGTCGCGATCTTGTACAGGGTGAGGTGCGTCTCCACGTTTCGCGTCAGGTAGGTGGCCACGAGCCGCTGCGCGTGGAAGGGCGCCCAGCACAGGAAGAAGGCGGCCACCACCGCGGCTACAACGATGTCATACATTTTAGAGAAAATGTTACACGTTTTATAAACGTGTAATAAATTTCAGAAAAGTGTAAATACATTTCAGAAACGTGTGAAACATTTCAGAAAAGTGTAACACATTTCAGAAAAGTGTAACACATTTCAGAAACCTGTAATACATTTCAGAAAAGTGTAATACATTTCAGAAGAGTCCAATACATTTCAGAAAAGTGTAATAAATTTCAGAAAAGTGTAATACGTTTCAGAGTGTGATACATTTTATAAATGTACGTTAAAGAGAAATTAAAATGTGCGTGTCGGCCAACAGCCGCTGCTGCTGTGGCTAGCCGGCTGGCCTGTGGCTCTGGTGGCCCTGCCAGTTATCGGCGCCCCAGTAGTGGGGCGTAAACTCCCCGCCGCAAGGCTCTGCTTTGAATCTCCTATTCTGGGGTGCGCGCCTCCTCTTCTTATGTGCGCCTAGCTCCCCTAGCTCGCCTCTCCCCTCGCGAAGTGCTCGACGGTGTAGCGGTGGACAGCGCGTCAAGCGACCTCCCCCCCCCCCCCATTCTTTCGTCCCTCCCCCTCCCGTATAAATGTTTATACATTGTCGCACACATTACGTTGTCTTGTCCGCGCGCCTCTCTCCGGAGCCACACACACACACACACACACACACACCTTCCTGGTCGCCGCGGAAAACTGTGTATTTCGAAGAGAAATTGAAACCGGACCCCCCCCCCCACTCCCTCTACTAGGGGCGGCCGCCTCAAGGGCAGCGGCACCGTGGCGCACTCGTCCAAACAACAACAAGACCGGGGATGCGGACGAGACATGCCGCCAAGTGCGGCACGCGTATAAAGCACCATCGGCCGCCGTGGCAAGCGTGCGAGTCGTTGTGACCATGCGAAGGGACCGGGAGGGAGGGGACCGGCCTACCGACGGCCACCATGTCGCGCGATAAAAAGAATAAATGCAAAGTTTTCGCAAAAAAAAAAAACATTTGGGCGTCGCAAGTTTGGCGTCCCGGGGGGAGGGGGGATTAAACAGCGCACCTGCTTTATGCACTGAATCCTGTCAAGTTTCCGAAAACCGGCACTTGTTGTGTCATTTTGTTTTTTGAGTGAAGAGTTGCGATTTTCTTTTACAGGGAACGTTTCCGTACGATTTGATCTTTATTTTATTTCTGTACAGTGTCATATTTGGGGTGAGGTGAGGACCCGTGTACTCGCCCCGGACTTGGCTCGAGTAGCGCGGGAAGGGCAGGGGGTGGTGGTGGTGCGTGGAGCGGACACGGCGGCCGCGGAGCGGGGCCTCTCCAAGAAGACGGCCGCCTGCCCGACTGATCCAGCCGGCCCGTGGGAACAGTCGCAAAACGGCAATGAGACGGTCGCTGCCTGCGCCGCGCAAACCTCTCTGAACTCTGAACCGCTCGGCCGGCGAGCGAGAAATACACGAGAAGCGGGTCAGGAGCGTCTATGCGGCGACGACTACGCGACCTTGGTGTACGCGATAGGGGGTCATCCACAAAGCACGCGCGCGTCATTCACCGTTTACGAACCTGCCGAAGTTCAGCGTCGACGAGCTCTCATAGCGCCTGTCGGTTAGGCAACATCTCGCCTGCGACGCATGCGTGTACTGCGGGGTGGCCTACCCCGAGTCTCGCAGGCGACGAGCTGCCGCAAACCTCCCGAACGGTTGCGAGACAAACGGAAGCACTTTCTGGACGATCTGTGACGCTCCGCCACTACTCACGGTGCTCACCGCTCCTGCTCACCGCAGCTGCGCTCGGTCCTTGTGCACCGCATTCATAGCGCCTGTCATGTTAGGCAATATCTCGCCTGCGACACATGAGTGTACTGCGGGGTGGCCTATCCCGAGCCTCGCAGGCGCCGAGCTGCCGCAAATCCCCGTTGCGAGACAAACGGACGCACTTCCTGAACGATCCATAGCGTACACCCACCGCACTGCTCACTGAGCACTGCTGTGCTCACGGTGCTCACTGCACCTGACAAGGGTGCTCACCGCACCTGTTGACGGTGCTCACCGCACCTTTCTAACGGTGCTCACCGCACCTTTCTAACGGTGCTCACCGCACCTTTCTAACGGTGCTCACCGTACCTATCTAACACCTGCGCGCCACACCTGCTCACCGCACCTGCCGTCTGATTCAGAAGATCGTTCAAGAGGGTCTCTCCTATACCTGTCCCATGAGTACAACAAGGACGGAGCTATACGGGAGCTATAGTAAAGTCCCTCTTGAACGATCTTCTGAATCAGACGACTGCTCACCGCACCTGCTCACCGCACCTGCTCACCGCACCTGCTTACCGCACCTGCGCACCGGCCCACTCACCCAGCATCTTGATGACCCTGCGCTTGGCCATGACGTGTCGCAGGGAGGACGTGCTGTGCCCCAGGGCGTCCTTGCGCTGCCAGTGCAGCCGGCGCGCGATGAGCGCGTACAGCACGCACATGAGGGTCATGGGCGCCACGAAGAAGACGACGGAGGCGGCCTCGAACGAGTGCTGCAGCAGCACGCGCACCGGCTCGCACATGGCCAGGTCGCCGTGCATCGTCAGCCCGAACTGCATCGCCTGCGCAAACGTTTCGTGATTAGACTGGGCAGTTTCGAAAGGAAAAGAGGAAGAGAAAAGCAGAAAAGGAAAATAACAAGGAAGGGACGGCGCCCCTTGCCCTTGCGGCCCACTCTTTGGGCTCTCTTGTTGGTCTCCTCCCTTGGGGTCCTCCTTTGGGGTGTTCCGGGGTGTTCCTCCTTGGGGTTCGCCCTTGTGGTTACCGCTTGTCCTCCCTTGGGGTGCTCCTTGTGTTGTCCTCCTTGCGGGGTTCCCCTTTGGGTCCCCCCTTGGCGGGATCTTCCCTTGGGGTCCCCCCTAGGTGGGTATCCTACCTTTGGGGTCCCCTCTCATACGCACCTGCACGGACGCACAGCTCAGCGCGATCACCCACACGGCCGCGATCATCTTGAAGACCCTGCTGGAGCGGGAGGGCGAGCGCGCGCGCGAGGCGTGCGCGAACGGCTTGCAGATGGCGAGGTAGCGCTCAACGGTGAACGCCATGATGGTGAGCACGGACGCGTTGGCCGAGGTCTCGGCGGCGAGCCCGCGCAGCACGCAGAAGGCCTCGCCGAACGGGTAGGGGAAGTGAATCCAGATGGAGTACACCTCCTGGGGCAGCCCGCTCAACAGGAGCAGCAGGTCGCTCACCGCCAGGCTCATCTGCGGGTGGTGAGCAGATGGTATAGAAGGGGGTCGTACATAAATTTTCATTTTCGAAAGGTGGGGTACTTTTTTGACGGCCATGTGTACGAGTTGGTTGAAAGTAGAAGCTTTTTAGGTGCCATGAGAAAGTTACCCCACCCGTTTAAATGTTATCTACAGGGATACACAACAATTATCATGTCATCCCAAACACTACTGTTTACGGCGGCGAGTTCAAATATGGTGCCGTGATAAAAGTATCCCTCTTATTTTTGAACTTAGCGTTTCAAATGGAAGTGTTTGGGAGGTATCGTGATAATTGAATACCCGCAGACAACATTTATACGGGTGGGGGTGGGGTAACTTTATCATGGCACCTGAAAAGCTTCTACTTTCAACCCTGAACCCGCACTCGCATACGCAGGGCCGTAAAAAGGTACCCCACTTCGTAAATAAGTCACGACGGCCCCCTTAGTGTACGTGGCCGTGGACTCACCAGGTAGTAGTTGGTGGGCGTGTGCATGCACCTGCATCGCGAGATGACCACCACGGTCACGATGTTGCCGGCCACCCCCGTCACGAAGATGAGCACGTAGAGGACCGTGACGGGCACCACGACGTACAGCGG
>NW_026267194.1:413061-426548 GCF_000697945.3 Frankliniella occidentalis | reverse complement strand
GGGGTGGAAGTACCACTACCACGCCCCGCGGGGGGAGGACAGTGCCGCCAAAGCTTCCGCCTTAATTGTCTTTGATCTCCTGCTCCTGCGCACCACACGCTAGCCGCGAGTGCACTATACTATACTTACCACCTCCAATGAGTTCAATACCATTGCGAGCAGCACTTATTGCAAGTGTTTTCGCAACGTTTGCAAGGGTTGGTCCACGTGACCCTGGGCAAAAAAAAAAAAAAAAAACAGTTCGTAGTAGTGGTGTACTGCACCGCATGCAGCCGTGCGGGCGGGCTTGCCTACAGTCTCGGCGCCGCCCCATCCATGGCCCCTTGCTGGTAGGCAACGCGTCCACACACACACACACCCACCTGGTAGCTAAATTGTGCTCTGGGAGACGCTCACGAACAAATAAAATGTTATAAAAGTGCGTGCCAGTGATGTCACACACATAAAAGAGTGTGTGACAAGCATGTCACACACTCTATATGGTGTCGGGCAAGTTTAAAGTATACCGGGTGTGACTGTGAATACGCAGCAGTGTTGCGGGTTAGCATACTCTTTATGTCCGTAAGGGGCCATGGCCCCTGCGGCCATATTGAGTATGCAATCCCGCAACACTGCTGCGTATTCACAGTCACACCCACCCGGTACACTTTGAGTCCAACGCTTTCCTGTGGATGCCACGATTGTCACACACTTTTTTTCGTGCTTGGCATTTTTGCACGCACTTTTAAGTGTTCGAACATGTCACTTACTTCTATTTGTAGAGTAACACAATTTCTCTCAGTGGCGGGGGGGGGGGACTTCTTCTTGAGCGTGAGGGGTGTGTGCACGCAGTGCATGCAGAGACCGCGCTACTGTTTAGCAGTAAGCCGTACAATGTCGCGCATACAATTTACCTTTGCAGAGTATGACGCGGCCCGCAGAAACGCGCGCCCACGCTTCCTCCGGTCACGTTACATTCATTTCGCGATGTCTGGTAAAGGTTTGTCTCTGCCACGCGTAACGGGGATATAATTGTGTCCCTTCTTTTCATTTCGCCCGACCAAGATGGAGCGTGGAGTGTGGGAGCTGCGCGGGTACGCGACATCTCGTTAAGGGTCACCTGCAGCAGCGAGCGGGGAGATCAAAGCCAGTGAGTGCGTGTGAGTAAGAGAGAGAGAAAGAGGGAGAGGGAGAGAGAGAGAGAGAGAGGCGGGGGGGGGGGGCATTACTTACAGAACATGTGCATTCTGTTAATTTTACAGGTCGTAAGTTACTTGTTTAGCCCATATTTTTAATTTTTTTTTTCCCCCCCCCCCCTCCCCTAGGGTTGGAAATTTCCCAAATTTTCCGGAAAACTTCCGCGAAATTCCCGAAAGTTTCCGGAAAATAACGAAAAACTTCAAAGTCTGGGAAATTTTCAATTTTTTTCCCGGAAATTTTCCGGAAACCTTCCAGGGCTTCTAACCCTACCCCCCCTCCCCTCTTCAGCTCTAGGGTACAGATTTTGGGCTGCGGTAGAAATTTTGGCCCTGGCCGAGGCCAAAATGTGGGTTTTTCTTTTCAGGTGCATGTGTGGGTGTCTATCGCCACGGCGTTGGTCAGTATTTCGGTGTACTATAGCGGGCAGCAGAGGGCCACCCACCCAGGCCTACCGCTATCCAAGTGAGTATTTGGGCAAGCCGCCGTGGGTATCACTCGAGCACCCGGCGGGCGCGCGCGTATGTGTGTGTCTCCCCGAGAGTCTTTTTGAGGAATGGTCTTATTGAGGCACTCATAGCCATTACACAGACAAGCGGAGAGGTCCCCCAGCCATGTAACGACGCCGTTCAATCAAACTGTGTGTGTGTGTGTGTGCGCGCGAGTGTGTGTGGTGTGCTGGTGGGGGGTTTGCTTTTTGTCCCCCGGGGTGGACTAGACTGTAGGGCCATTCGGGGGGGGGGGTCAACTACAAGCGTCGGCGTATAACTATGAAGAGTTGGAGGTTGATGATCGCTTATTGGCCAACAAGTACCGGATCAGCGCGGGCACTACAGTCTTGCGGGTTTGCCTACTCCCTCCTGGGTCGTATTAAGTAGGGAGGGGGGGGGGATTGAAAGTTCCTACATACAGCGGTTTTGTAGGTCAAATTGCCAATCTTTAGGCGGCTATCTAGCGGACCACAGGTTGGGGGGGGGGGGAAGCGGTCGTCCCCTCCGTTGCCTCCCACTCAGTACGCGCCTCACTCACTTAGCCACCTTAGCCTGCTGCAAGGCGCCATGGCCAGGGTTGACAAATTTCCAAAATTTTCCGGAAAATTTCCGGAAAATTCCCGAAATTTTCCGGAAAGTAACGAAAACCATTAAATGTGTAGGAAATTTTCGATTTTTTTCCCGGAAATTTCCCGTCTCTTCCTGAAATTTTCCGGGAACTTTCCAGGGCTTCCAACCCCAGCCGCCATGGCCCCTAGCGGCTGTGGTGGAGCAGCACGGCACAGGGACCGTGGTGCGTGGTGCGCGGGGGCGTCGTTTGAGAGCCAGCCACGCATCTCTGTACCCCTCACACCCGTACAGCAACAGGGCCAGCAACAGCCCGGGCCGGCCGCGCGACACGCAGTAGCAGCCCTAGGCCCGCCCCGCGGGCCGAGCCGGGCCGGGCGGCCGGGCCGCAGCTGCCGTGCCCGCACTACACACGCGCCTCGGACAGATGGCCCCATCACCTCGAGGAAATTGGAAATCCGTCGCGCCGTTTGCAAAAGGACGCGCGCTAGAGAGATAGAAATGTATATTCAGAGAGCCCTTTCTCTCGATGAGGGCCTCTCTCCACGTCCGGCGGCCGGACACGACGGGCGCCGGACGGGGTGCAGATGCAGCCGCGCCCACCCGTGGAATGTAAGAGAGGAAATTGCGGGCCCTGTCCGCGCGAATATTCCGTGTCGCCGCCCTCTATTGGCGGAACGAGGGGATTCGCAATTTCCGCGGAGTGAGAGGTTTTCTCGCGTCCTTCGCGCCGAGTGCGCTTTTTACAGAAACGCACTTGTTTGAAGTCGCTCATCCTGCGCGCGAGTGAATATCGAGTTTCAAAACTATGTTTTGATTGCAGCCTCAACTTCACAATCAATGCGGAAGTGGAAGGAACAAAACAAATGTTTTAGGCAAAACGCAAAAACAGACCCCCCAGACAACACAGTTTCGTCAAAATTGAATCAAGGTCATATTTTGGTGGCCAAACATTTTCACACTGACTAACATTACTTTTGATGTCATTTTGACAAAACTGCCCTTTTTGGGATAAGAACATACGCTCTCGGGCCCAGCTGGCCCAGCTCACCAGACACTCGGCGGCCGCCGGGCCGGGGCTTCCCTCCTTGGAGCACTCCTCGGTGCTTCACTCCCCCCGGTGGAGCCGCCTACGCTCCGCGCGGCCCCAGCCTCCAAGCCCGTGCTGCAGCACGTGTATAATCACTTTCCATCCCTTCAGTGCCAGTTGCCATGCTCTTTTGCAGGACGTCATAAATTTACACAACATTTCGTTCTAACGACGTTCGTTCTCACATGACGCGCGAAACCCCCGAGACGCGGCAGAGAGATTTGTCGCGATATGGAACGCGAGGTACTTTTAGAGTGACGTTGTTGCTTCTTGATTTCACTCTACGCCCCCGCTGACTCACCTCTAGTGGCGCTGGCCCAGGTCCGTGACGACTCCCTCCCGCAGGCCGCCGAGCGCGGGTCCCCGGCGCTGCTGCTGGTGCTGCTGCTGCACTGGGAGCACGTCCATGTCGGGGCCACGGCGCCGTGCGTGTGTGCCCAGTGCTCGGCCCGGGCCCTGGGCACAGCGCAGGCCTGCTCCGGGGGGCACAGCGTCCCGCCCCTCGCCCGCCGCCCCGCGCCGCGCCCCCCGCGCCGCTGCTGTCCACCACCACGCCCCCTCTGCCCACCCCCACCCACGTCGGAGACAAACGATAGTTGCATACCTCAACGCAAAAGTGGAGCTGGTGTGGGCTGTGGGCAAGCTGTGCGAGCAAAAGGCTCACATTTCACCTGCGCGTTAGCCAGCCGCGGCTTTCATCAGATGCTGCATGTTTCCACTTCGAATGCGTTTTTAAAAGTGCTGTAGTGTTTGTAATTTTATTTTGTACATGTCGTCAGAAATGGCCGACTTTGCATATGTCCAGACGAGAGACCAAGTTGGGTAAGCGTTCATGACCCCCCCCCCCCCCCCCCGCCCGCGAGCGTTACAATTTCTCTCTCCTGGAAAACATGGGAAAATAATTGTGACTGGTGAAAGACTGCGCACTACACCTGCGACGAGTCTAGGGGACCAACTCTTGCATTTCTGGTTACGATTCTCATTCCATTTTCCGGATGATCGGATGCGTCCTCCGCTCCGGACCGCGCCGTGGTTCGCACCTTGGCGCCCGTCGGGCGCGTCACTGTGCTAGTCAGGTTGGCCGCTGCGACCGCGCGGTCCTCGGCGAGGACGACATTTCAATATTAGCCTCCAATTATACCTGTTACGATTGCATCAAATGTATTGGGACTTCAATTATTTTTCCGCACCATTACAATATTTCCTCGCACTAGAAAGCGGTGGGTTCGGAACGCGAGTTGCCATTTGGGTCTGTATTTGGGTCGATCGATACAGCGGCTGCCATCTTGTGAGGAAGGAAAGAAACGACGAAGAGCGAAGCGTCGGATGCAAGGGTCCCCAAGTTTAAACTTTGATTTTTAAACGCGTGACGAGACTTTAACCGCCCCCCGAAAAGGGGTTGAATTTTTCCTTGAGGTGCGTCTGGTTTATTTGGTATCGTTTTGCTTTTACCCGCTGTGGCTTGACGGCTCGGTGGGACGAGTTTCTGGTTAGCGTCACTCTGGGAACCTCTTCACCTCTTCCAAATGCTATGTTTGCAATGTTTTGTCATGTTTTTAATCTAAAGATAATCGACATTAGAAACATAAGAAATATAATCATATTGCGTTAGGAACAGTTAATCTTTTATCCCTAAAACAATTAAGGGCTTGGTAAAAAAAAATTCTGTTGATGTTGCAGAAGTTCCTGTAGTGTTTCTTTTCTCTTTCCCTTTCTTTTTTTTTTTTCATTCATTCCCTACAGTCAAACACTCAATGACTATTAATGTGCCATGTGTTATAACTATAAATGTGTTAAATTCCTATCTGCTGAAACTCAAACCTTTCGACTTTATTATTTAATTCAATATATCTCCCTCTCTTTAAGTGTGTTTTAACTTAATCATTTGAATGAAATGTCATGTCTCAAACTCTTATTTCTTACTGTATTTTATTTTGTTTTAGACTGGCTTTTCTTTGCTACGATCATGGGTTCATCACAGCAGTTTTCACTACGATGGAACAATTACCTTCATCACATCACTAGTGCCTTTGACTCGTTACGATCTGATTTAGATCTTGTAGATGTGACACTAAGCTGTGAAGGTAAAAAAATTAAAGCTCATAAGATGCTTTTATCAGCATGCAGTTCATATTTCAAAGACTTATTTAAGGTAAGTTGAGTTTTTTTTGTGAGTTACGTAAGTATGACATTAAATACCATAAGTGCTGCCAACAACTTTTCTCAACATTGTTTTAGGAAAATCCCTGCCAGCATCCTGTCATAGTGTTCCGTAATGTTAACTTCTCTGACTTAGAAGCACTGATAGACTTTATGTATCAAGGTGAAGTTAATGTTGTGCAAGAGCAGTTAGCCTCATTCCTCACCACAGCCGAGCTGTTGGCTGTTCAAGGGTTAACCGATGGGAACGCAAAAGATTTGACTGAAAACCTTGAAGTATGTACAATTATCAGATACCCTTAACAGACGTTTTCTTAAGTTCAATTTTAACACATTTGTATAATTTTGTATCTCTTTAATAGGAGGAAAACTCGGAACCCACTGAAGAAACTGTGACTGAAATAGACGCTCATACACTAAAACGTACCAACAGCTCTACTAATAATACCACTTTTAATACTCCTAATTTAAGTCCTGCATCACCTCAGGCTAAAAGAAAGAAGTGGAGTGCCCCAGCAACAGCCTCTGCTGCCTCTGCTACAAGTCATAAGTCAAGAAATAGTAGTAATGAAACTAAACAATTATCTCGAACTAGTTTAAGCAGTGGTGTAAATTCTGTGGACATTATTCCTGTTCTGCCACAAGTCAAAGTAGAAATGCCGGACTTTTTAGAAGCTGATTCAGATCAGATTAGTTTTAATAATTCAGAGCCAGTGGAGAATCCTTTAGAAGACATATCAAGTCTAGAACATAATTTATCAGCAGCCGTTGGAAGCAGTAAAGAAGAGTCATTAGATGTTTATGGAGGCAATTCAAGTGACACGGGTGAAATAACTGGGGAGCAGATGACACCAGCAGAATTAAGTAAGAATAATACGTAGCATTATCTCTAACCTGCCTTGTTAAAGTTATCTGTCTAACATTCCTTCACGTGTTCCCAGGCCAAGTCCTAGCCAAAGCCGGTCCATCCAGTGAGGGTTCACAGGATTCACTACAGGGTGAGTTTTCATTTATTTGATACTGTTAAATTTGTCTCGAGGTAAGCAGAACTCCATTGTGTTCATAATTATTTTTGAAGTCAACTCTTTCAGTACAGTATGACACTAGCTTTAGATCATAAAGCCATACAAAAACTTCAGTAATTAAAGTGAATATTAAATTAAGATTCAAATCCATAACCTTCCGAAGTTTACACACAATGAATTTCTGTTTTCTCTTGATTTATCAAGACAGACCAACAAGTTGATCATGTTATCCAATCGTTATTCTTATCTGATCTAAATAACTTGATTGATTTCACGCATTCAAATAGTATTTCTTAATCTGTTCAACTTTCATAGTTCATTTCAATTTTTTTCTTTGATAATTTTTTCTTGAATTTTCAAACACTTGTTGGTCTGACTTTTATAATACCTGTACTGTTTTAAATAATAATTCTTAGAAACTCAGAATGTGTTTCACTTTTATGCACCTCTGAGGTTCTAAGTTACTTCAATTGAAGGAGGCCTCTGAAATCAAGGCTGGGGCAGTTTCCTGTCATCAGTCATAATCACACAATGATATAAGTTTGATAAAATAAACACTCTTATGCGTAAAGTGCTGAGCACTTAATTTCAATTGATTTTTGTCATTTTTCTCTTTTATTGATGATACTTAAATGAGAGAGGGCTTCAGATCGAGCATAGCTTTCTTAAGAGATTCTCTGTTTTTCCTTTCCGTTGTCATTGTGTCGTGATCGTTCTTTTCTCCCTTTATTTGTGGTGGTGGTGGTGGTCACTCTTGTCTGAGAGGGCTGGATTTCAATGAACAAAATGTGCTTCCTGTAGATTTGTTTGGCTCTTTGGTATTGTTTGGTCGTCAGCTTCTATTTCTCCAATCCACTGCTTTGTTCCAACACAACACATTTGGCCTCACTCTAGTGAAATCAAGTTCCTTGATTATTTCTGAATTCTTTTGGATTCTATTTACTATTAAGAAGAAGAGCTTAAATACTACTTGCATCTGCAAAAGAAAATGTTTAGAAGGTGAGTTTTTCGTTATTTTGAAAGAAATTGATTGAATTCAACAAAGTTTATTAGACACAAGAGCTTTTAAAACGGGTCTCCCAAAATATTTTGCTGTTTCTCTTGTTATTTAAGAAACTCTAAAGTTCCTTAAAAGTCATATATGTTTTAAATGTTTGGCTGAAATTTGTTTTGTTATGACAATTATTAACTGATTTAGATTTTCATTTACTCTTTTTAAATGACGTCTTGTGGGAATTTTTTCATAATCATCACCTGTAACATGTGTTACATGTACCTGTGCAGTTGACTAGACTCGTCTTTTTTTCTATTTGCTATGCCTCATACTCACAGTAATCTAATATCAAATAAAAATTCTGAATGCAGAGTTTTCTATCTATGGACAATTTTCTTTGTATTATTGCCTGGCAACTCATTATTTGAAAACATGACTAAGATGTCAAACTTGTGCCCCTTATATTTTTCCTTTTAGGAAAGTGGTATTAAAATCCTAACTAGACAGGACCTGTTATTCAAATATTGAGCTCATAAAGCAGGTGTAAAAGATCATCAATAGGTGAAAGCTATAACCTAAAGATTATCTAGTCAGCTATTGCCATTGCAATTGCTTGTATCTGATGGGACATAGCTATTTCAAAGTGGTAGCCGGCATTGGTCAGATATGATCCGCCCATGAGATTTGCTTGCTTCACAAGCTCAGATGTTAATTTCCTTGAGATATGTAAATTAATGTTCCTGCAGTATTTAGGAATCAATAAAGCATTCCGGTAAAGCTAAAATGCAGAAGAATGCGAGGAAGAAGAAAACGAAAATCACTATGCTTTTATATGGGACTTCCGTTTTCTTGTTCCCTGCATTCTTCTGCATTTCAGCTTTACCGGAATGCTTTATTCTTAATCCACTTGAGCAGACCACACCATCTCAAATGTAACCTTGGCATTGTTGACCACAGTAATGATAAATTTTCAAAACTCAACAGCAAGTCTGTGAGATAAGCCATGTGAGGCCAAGGGTTTTCAGACATAGGTTTAAAAATGTGAGGAAAATATTACAGTACTTTCTTTTAGACTGGTTGATACTCTTTAAGGTCAGAATTGCTGCGTGCATTGTTTTGTTGAAGCCCTTCCCATTAAAGGCATTTATCAACAAGGATTTTTTTTTTATTTAGTCATTTACATGATAATTATTCTACAAAGCAAGATTACAATTGCTGTCATATGCCATTTCAATAGTTGTAATGCCTCTCTGCCTAGTAAACAAAAACACTGTTTAAGTAATTAATGCTGTTAAATACTTGTGTAGGTGGAGGACAGCAAGCTAAGGATGGCCAGTGGATGAGGCCCAAAACAAGTGAGCCCCAACAAATCGGGTTCACATGTCAAATATGTGGGAAATCATTCAAACACCGCAACTCTAGATACAACCACATGCCCACCCATTTTGGGGTAACCGAATGCCCTGTTTGTCATATTGTTCTGGGCCAGAGGAGCAACATGAAGAGGCATCTTAGACATGTTCATAATGTTGATATTGATTGTTCTTAGTTATCTGATCTATTTGAGTGTGCCAAAAATTTATCTTTTGCGAGGGCATTCTTTGTATAAGTGTGGGTTATGTGGAAATTGGATTGCAAGGATTGCCATGTGAGCTGCGACAGAGAGAGAGAGAGCGAGAGATACAGAATAGCCTTGCAAATATAACTGATCCCTTCACTCCACATGGTATGAATGGATAGAGAAACTCTGTTCTTACAGAAAATATTTTGACTAAACCTACAGCTGCTTGAATCTTACTATTATTTTTCTATCTACTTCTGTGGTTTAAATGGATGGAAGAAAAACACTATTTTCTTTTTCATGCAGTTAGCTTCCTTACCTTAAATCAATTCATTACATGTGCCATTTTCCAGAATTACTACTTTGCCATTTAAAATGGAGTAATCTTAAAGATATTTCGTCACTCAATTTTAACCTGAGTCCATTCCATTCCTGTTGTAGCTGGAAATCTCCTCAATCACTCTCCGTATTTCACCTCACCAAGGGAAGGCGAGCAGGTGGAAGCAAGAGTTGTGACATTGGACAATGGGCATTTTGCTTGTAGTGTGTGTACCAAGGAGTTTCAAAGCAATAGTTCTTGTTATGGACATCTTCACGTGCATTCTGGGGGCACTGTGTGCAACATATGTAATTGTGTACTGAGCAGGAAAGGAAATTACAAGAGGCACATGCGTACTGTTCATGGAATCACTGATTTCTAGTGGATTTTGTGCAATGTGTTTGTTTGTGTCTCACTCAACTATTGGAATTTCTAGTTTTTTCATTCACTATTTTGTGTCTCTTTTTGATTGTTGTTTTTTCTTAAATGCTTCTTCCATACATGTATTGTGAATGTATTTCATGTTTTTCCTTTTTGCATTACAAGATAATTGTTTTGCCACATATACTTAAAACTCAGAGGAATGTATAATTTTCTCTCCAAATTAATTTTTTTGATGCAACATTAGTCAATTAATGTTTGCTTACAAGACATATGTAGTCAGTGATATTTTATTTTATTTGATAAGGAGTAGTCTGGAACTTTCAGTTGTTAGCCGACCTCTGTTCCATTGTCTCCCATTTCATATATACAGCCCTCCCCGGTCATACTCTACTTAGTGTAATAATAAAAATCGAGTGAGGTTGATGCAAACAAGTTAGGGTGTCTTGATGGCTTCTGGCGCACCTTTCCTCTTCCCTCTCACGAGCCTCCGTGTCTGCACACAGTGGGTGCACCCCCACCCCCTCCCTTCCCCCTCTGGTTTTCCCCTCACCACACACCCCCTTCTGAAATCCAGCCGCTTTCAGACTCATATTCGCCCGTCCATGCAGCTCTGCCGTGGCAGTGAAAGTGTTTCCCTTTCCCAGGTCCCCCCTCGCCCCGGCCTGCTCGGCCTGCTCGCTGGCGGGAGCACGGGGTCCGCGCCGAGGCCCCGGGGGAGGTCCTCGAGGCCCGCGATCACCCTCCTCGGGGCGGCCAGGGCCACGCGCTCGCCAAGGCCGCCGGCCACGGCAAGACTTGTCTGCAGTGCCGCTTGAAGGGCAGGGTCACCCAGCGGGGGTCCTACGTCCAGACGCGGTTCAAGTGCCAGGCCTGCAACGTGACTCTGTGCCGCAAGAACTGCTTCCTGGAGTACCACCGGGAGCGGGCGCTGGTCGTCGCGACGCCGTCCTCGGCGCCCTTCGCCTGGCAGCGGCGCTAGAGAGACTGTAGAGACTTGTAGAGAAACACTTGCAGTCTCGCGACTGAACTGAAGTGCTCCGCCACAGACTGCCACTCTGCCGAACGGTTTGCTCTCTGTTTAAATGTCGGTCACGCGCCCTCGAATGTGTGCAATGTGCCCATATTTAGAATGTCGATGCTCATTTTGTGGCAATACCTCTGTGTCACTAGCGGGCCATTTGAGTGCCATAGCTCCTCCTCGTTAGGTTCTACTCAGTATTTCCGACGAAATTTTTTCCTCAGGCGACAATTTTGTCATATCTGACATTTTCCTTTTATGCAACGATTTCCTATTTCTATCGCAGACAAACTGTGCCAATATGAGCACCATTCTTACTAGCAACAAAAACACCGCAGAGATAGGACTTAAGTGATGGCCAACTCGGTTCAATATACCTGAAATCGAGAATCCGGTATCCCAAACCAGAAGCTGGTTGTGACGACCGGACACTTGTACGACGATAGCAACCAGTCGTGTTAAACCGTTTTGAAGTTGAAAAGTGGGATTTTCTCGCCTGCGCCTAGTCTGCTTAGTTGAGTTGGTCAACGCTACAAAGTGCTTCTTTTTTGTGAATGTTTTGCCGCTTGTTGACAATATGTGCCACCTACCTTTAAAATATACATGTTATTTATCGTAAAGTCATTTGTATGCACTGGAAATATTGTGTTATCAAACTGACAGCCACGTTTTGCACTACTGCACCGTTTGGTTTCTTATAAAACCTTTATAAAAGGAAAAAAAGTCTCGCGACATTCTGTTCTTCTTTCTAACCCTGTCTATCTCTTCTTTCCACCACCCCCCCCCCCCAATTGAATTCCATAAAAGCTTGTTTGCCGTGATGGTCAATGCTGTTTTTCCATGTCCTGTGGCAGTACACCACCACTATTTGCCCTTTAATGTATGTGGTGATGGCCCACCTCCCCCCCCTTTTCTACTGGATCAGAAATAACTTGTCGAAAGACATCGTTTCGATGTGTTTCCCCCTAATCCCCGTGCGCTGAGTCGATTGAACCTCGCCGCGCGCCTCCCCCACCCTGTAGGGAAGTCCTTGTCGAAAGCTGTGCTCGGTCGGGTGTCTGACGTCATCATCGTGTGAGAGAGTGTGGCTGCTGGTCGGGAAACGCCCCGGTTAAAGTGTGTGCCGTGCTCGTCCCGGTCGAGTGTGTGCTCGCCCCGGTTGAGTGTGCTGCTCGTCCCGGTTGAGTACTCTCGGTTGAGTATGCTCGTCCCGGTTGTGAGCCCCCCGCTTTGTGTGTGTGCAGCGCGCACGCAGCGACGCCCCGCGCGGCCCTTCGTGATCAAGGTGCGGCCCGCCGAGGACGAGGCCCGGCAGCCCCGGCAGCCGCCGGCCCGGCGCCCCCCCATCCCGGTCAGGAAGCGGTCCTCCGAGAACGAGGCCCGGCGGCTGCAGGTGCGCCTGTCCCGCCTGTCGCCCGGCCTCGAGCCGCCCGCCCCGCCCGGCCCCGCCCGCGACCCGCTGGAGCTGCCGCCGCCGCCGTCGCCGTCCAGCTCGGCCCACTCGTGCGAGGTGTGCGGCAAGCAGTACGGCCACCCCATGTCGCTCATCCAGCACCGGAAGATCCACCTGGGCTCCACCACCTGCTCCGTGTGCCACAAGGTGCTCAACCGGACGCACGACCTCAAGATCCACATGGCGCTCAAGCACGGCGCCATCGGCGGCAAGGTCCCCGCCGCCCAGGCCCAGGACGCCGTCAAGGACACGGGGGCCGCCCAGGGGGGCGCCCAGCAGCGTGCGGCTCAGGGGAGCAGCACCCCCGGCGGCGCTCAACGGGCAGCCCAGGGGGTCGCCCGATAGAAGTACTCTACTCGAGCACGGCGCCGTTTGCAACCAGTGCGCCGCCAAGGACACTGCCCAGCCCAGGGCGGCACTCGGGGAGCACCCAGGGGGGCACGGGGGCACCCGGTAGGAGTACGCTACTCAAGCGGCGGTTTTATTGTAACATATTACTCAATGTTTTCGTTTCTCGACGGTCCGCCTGCTTTTTGTTGTTTTTGTTTCATTTTCATCTCCCATCTCGTACAGTGTGTGGGATGGGTGGTTCCGTATGTTTGCCACAGCAGCATCTTTTCGTTGGGTTTCTATTGAACGAGGACTTCGCCCCTCCTCTCTCTCTCCTCTCTTGTCACTCCTGTCCACATAATCTTCCTACCCGCCCAGGGCCCAGCCGCCGTCGAGCGGGCTGCCAAAAGGAGAATGAAAACAATATAAATATGTGCTTTCCCGATTCCTCTAAAAAGAAATATCTAAAACGAAAAATTTAAGAATGAGAAAAAAAACAACAAACTAACTGTGGCCTGTGGTCTGCTTGTTTCCGCAGGCCCGTCCTGGCGGCTCGGCCCGTACGGCCTCCCCTCAGGGGCGCCCCCCGGGGCGTACCCGGCCTCCGCCAACCTCCTCCTGAACCCGATGCGCGGCGTGGCCAGCGCCGTCCGCCCGAGGCTGTACCCAGACGGCAGGCGCCGCTACCCGTGCCAGTTCTGCGACAAGACGTTCGCGCACCGCATATCCGTGGCCCTTCACATGAGCATCCACCAGGGCAAGACCGAGTGCCACATCTGTCGCAAGGTGTTCAGCCGCGCGTACAACCTCAAGCTGCACATCCAGACCGTGCACGCCGAGAGGCACGCCGAGAGGGACAGGCCGCCGCCGCCGCCCTGAGCGAGGCCAAGCAAAGCCTTTAGGGATATTTAAAAGTAAA
>NW_026267194.1:400466-412511 GCF_000697945.3 Frankliniella occidentalis | reverse complement strand
AAAATACAAAATGTGTGCGCTTTTTTGAAATATGTCTGTCAAAAAAGAAATAAAATACTCATACACTTGAAAGTGAGTGGAAATCTGCTTTTATTCATGTCGAGCGACACTACTACAGTGACTTGGAGAAATACCTAGCTGTCTTCCGGAAGGCCAGCCATACTTCCGGGCACAGGAGGGCCGACCGCCGCCACTCGACCGCTTCCGCTTCCCACTCCACACCCTCTACCCTTCATTCCAGAGGCCGGCCTGATGGCGCTTAGGGTCTTTTGTCAAACGGATTCCCGACTGTGTGTGTGTGTGTGTGCATGGTGCAGCTCTGCAGTGGGTCGCGTCGGAGCTGCCGCTCGGGCGCGCTGGCCGCGGCATGTCGGGGTCGTCCTCGTCGTCGCCGTCCTCCTCGCTCCTCCGGGACGTGGCCGTCGCCGGCGGCGGGCCGGGCACCGGGCCCTTCCGCTGCGGCACCTGCGGGAGGACCTTCAGCCGCAACGACTCGCTGGCGCACCACAAGACCATCCACACGGGGCAGACCCGGTGCCCGGTCTGCGGCGTGCTCTTCACCAGGAAGTACACCATGAAGTGCCACCTGTTCACCGCCCACGGCATCAAGTGAACAACCACCTCTTCATATGTCTCGCGCCTTTTCCTTCGGTTTTCAGACGTAACGAAAACAATAAACGGAAGGTCCATCCAGTTTACGTTTGTTCCTCTCTTCTGGCGACAGCCTACTCTTTCCACCTCTTCTGCGTGTAAACTCTTTTTGCTTCCTCTCTTCACCTTCAAGCTGGGCTTGCAGGTCTTGAGCATGCGCCCCCCGCTAACCGTGTCCCGTACCTCGGTCCATGCAGCCTAGATGCAGCACACTAAACCTCATACCGCTTGTGTAAGCTACCGAAGCCGAAATCAGAATCAGTCTACTAAGATTCGGAAAGCATGTTTTGATCAATCCAACCCTCTCTCTGTCTCTCTTGCGGCTGCCTCTCTCTCTCTCACTCACCCCCGTGGTGCCGCAGTTACGACAGGTGGTGAGCGTGCGTGCATGGTGTTGCAGCCCCGTGGCTCGAGGCGCCGCTGGCCCTGCCCTCACAGGTGGGAGCAGCTGGCCCAGCAGCTGCAGCTGCGTCCCCCTTCCAGTGCGACATCTGCGGCAAGGGCTTCCAGATCCGCGACTCGCTGTACAAGCACCGCAGCGTGCACCGCGGCGCCACGACCTGTCCCATCTGCCAGGCCGTGCTGAACCGCAAGGGCTACCTGCGGCGCCACCTGGCCACGGTGCACGGCGCCGACTCCGTCGCCAGCGCCACCAGCGCCGCCAGCGCGCCCACCACCTGTCCCATCTGCAGAGTAGGGCTGAGAGCGAGTCAGCTGCGGCGACACTTGGCGAGCGCGCACCAGAGATAGGATCCAAACTTTGTGTCTCACCGCTTCCTGTTCAATAAAAGAAAGAAAAACAGCTTGTAGTGTTAAATGTTATTCACCGGGCCATTTTTGTTTGTTTGTGCTCTTGAGAGCTAGATAGAGTTAGAAGGACGACCCCGGGGGGCACGACGCGCTTGACGGGGTGGAAGGGGGCGTACGGGCAAAAGTAATCCCCTCCTCACTGCTGTGTTGTCCGCAGGCGCCGCCGGCCCCGCGCGCAAGCCCTCGCGGCCCCCGCCCGGCCACCACGTGTGTCGCACCTGCGGCAAGCGCTTCCGCCACCGCAGCTCGCTGAGCAAGCACCAGCACGTGCACCGGGGCACGACCGTGTGCGCGCTGTGCGGCGCCGTCCTGAGCTCCATCGACTACCTCAAGCGGCACGTGGACGCCGTGCACTGTGGCGGCGGCGTGAGCGCGGGCGGAGCCGGCGGCATCGGCGGGGTGTAGAGGGCGGGGACCTCCACGCACTTGTTGACGTTGGCGTGTCGCGCTGGTTGTGTTGGCAGAGGCAGAGGCTTGGAGCTGGACCCCCGACGCTGCTGCCGCCGCGGCCGCCGCCGCCACCGCCGCCGCCTCCTCGTCCCGGGCGGCGCGCCCCTTCTCGTGCCAGGTCTGCGGCAAGGGCTTCAACCACCGCAACTCGCTGGCCAAGCACCGGACCGTGCACCGCGGCGCGACGCGCTGCCCCGTGTGCCTGCGCGTCTTCAACCGCCGCTCGTACCTCAAGGAGCACCTGCAGACGGTGCACGTTCTGCCGGCCGAGCAGGTCGCCGTGCTGCTCCAGGCGGGCGCGGGCCGCGGCAAGCGCTACCCGCAACCCGCTGCACTCCCAAACTGACAGTCTTTGTTTTCTTGTTTTAGTTTTGTTTTGTAATTCATGACCAGCTTGTATTCTTGTCATCAATAAATAACGCCAGCTGAAATCCCTCTCTGATAATATGACCACCACCTCCTTGACCATCCCGACGGCCACCTCCGCCACGGCCCCCGCGTCTAACGCTCTGTGGTGTTGCAGACTTTCTGACGGCGGGCTCGTCCTTTGGCTCGGCCTTCGGGTCGCCGCCGACTCTGCATGAGGCCCCCTCGGCGGCGGCGGCGGCGAACGCGTCCGGGCGGTACGAGTGCGCGCTCTGCGGCAAGACGTTCTACGCGCGCCGCTCGCTGCGGCAGCACGTCAGCGTGCACAAGGGCGCCACCCGCTGCCCCATCTGCTACACGGTGCTGAGCCGGCGCGCGCACCTGTTCCGGCACCTGGCCGCGGTGCACAACGTGCAGGCCGACCAGGCGGCCGCGCAGTGAGGGCCTCCTGAGCGCCCCGCCCCCCGGCAGGGCCTTGGCGCCTGCGAAGCCGGGGGTAGACAGACCCGGCGCGCACGCCGGCCGCGCGGGCGGGCCTACGTTGCCCCTTGCCCTGAGCCAGCCGAGCCAGCTGCGCCAGCGCTCGCGCCGTGGTGTCCATCATCTTTCCTGAATCTCATCTTCCATTTTCTCTCACGAACTTTGCCCATGATGGCTCATTGAATACCTGAATATATTGTGATGATTGCCGTCTCTCAAAGCTACCTGTGTCTGTATTTTAGAGAATGTGCCAGTATTATTATTAATATTGTGTGTGTGATGTGTCAGTTTCAAAGCAGTAGTGCCAATGATGTATAAGCTAGTCATATGTTTAAGCTTTCTCTTTTCATATTCATTCCGACAAAGTTGGAGAGAATTTCAGTTACCTATTGCACTTGTATCGATATCAGTCAACCTGTACTTTTCATTAAATATAAAGTTTCTGTGTCGATCATATATCATCGAGTTGCAAACAATCCAAATCTTGTTTCCTCGCCTTCCTCTCTTCTTCCAACATTTGTCTTTGTAAAACGCATTCCTTTGCTCACTTGTGTATGTGTGTGTGTGCAGGACATCCGAAGAAGTTCCTGTGCAACGTGTGTGGCAAGGCTTTCACACGAGAGGACTCGCTGTCCTCTCACCGCAATGTTCACCGAGGCACTACCCAGTGCTCACTGTGCATGGTGGTGCTGAGCCGTAAGAGCCACCTCAAGAGACACATGCTCGTCGTCCATGGAATGGATACCTCTGGCCACGCCAAACAACCCCCATCTTTCTAGACATAATTTCGTTTTTTGCAGTCTGCCTTAAAGTAAATTTTATCTATTGTTTTTATTATCTCAAACAGTTCTTGTTGCAATGTGGTTCGTAATAAAAAAAGAAAAGATTTTACTTGACACATTCTCATTATGCCTTGTTTTGCATGTCTATGTTCTGTTTGTTGCAAAAACGTATCATTGAGTTCAAACTATCTCATGTATCAATCGTATGTGAAGCTGGTTCAGCTTTGAAGTGAGCTGTTGGTCACAGTACCAACCGAACTGTTTCATTGAAAAGCATCTCATTGGATTTTTTTTTCTTTTAGGGACTCCGAGGAGGTATGTCTGCAACATATGCGGCAAAGACTTTGCAAGAGAGAACTCACTTTCATCACATCGGAGTGTTCATAAAGGCAGCACACAGTGTCCAATCTGCTTTGTTATCCTCAGCCGTAAACAGCACCTTAAACGACACTTGAATACAGTTCATGGTGGCAGTGGTGAACCTGATCATGACCATCCTACTTAAATCTCCCTTTTGTACTAAAATTATTGCAATAAAAGAACTATCTCAATCGAAATTGTAATTAATTTTCCATTTTCTATTCCACTTTCCAGTGATAGTCACTGATGATTTTTTAATCCTGGGTATAACTCCCATTCCATGAAAGACGTTGACCCATTAAGTTCCAATTTCAAATGAGAATTCCACTTTTCTGCGGCATGGCACTGACAATCATTTGGATCATCCTTTTCAGAAGGATCACCTATCATCCAAAATCCCTTCTCTGGGCGCGACTTTTGAATTTGCCACCAAGTGTATGAAAACAAACTGGGGAAATACGGGATATGAAAAATTTTCGTGTAGTATGGTCTGCTGTTGTTTCGTCCAGTGCAGGGTTAGGTTGTTCGATTTGTATTTCTTTATTGTTTGATGATAAGTGTCCATTGGTGGAACTTTCCTGCTGTTTTAGGAATTACTGGTGAGCTCTGTTCATGTTCATTTCGCTCTCTAACTTGTTCATTGATAGACAGGAGAACTATTTTTTGTTAATCGTTAACTTTCTAACCTTACCAATCCACGTTGAACAGAAGTCGTAATGCCCTTTTTATTATGGTATAAATTCCCTAAAACCCGCAAATTTCATCAATTCTCCTACATCTCTCTCTTGGAAATGTTTTTTTTTTCAAATATTTCCCCAATCTAATGGGAATCTCAAAACACTACGCTTAAAGGTTAGGTTCTTTCCCCATATTCTAGTGTGTAATACCTCGAAACTTAAAAATTACAGCCCAGAATGACTGTCGACATGGAGGATTTTGATTTTAACAACTACTCGGATTCTGATGATGGAGGTGACGAGGAGCACAAGCGGCTGCTTACTGCAATCTCAAAATTAGATAAAAGAAAAAGGTAGTGCATTAGTCTATTTGTGCCATTCTTCAAGAAACCTTTCAGTTCCTGTTTAAATTTTCCTCTTTTCTTGATTTTGTAGAGTGCTTCCTTCAGAGAGAAGAGAACCAAGTTTACAGGTGTCAGAATTTCACCTCTCGAAAGAAACTAGTTCTGATGTGAATGCAGTTCATTTACGAGATCTTGCTAAGTCCTTAAGCCTCAAAGCAAGTCATGGAGAAATTGCACGCAAACTCAAAGCTACTCAGAAAAAATCCAAAACTCTACCAAAACCCCTTGAAAAACCAGCTGCAAATAAGGTATTTTGGTATTGTGGTTTAAATGTTATTTCTATTAACCCTAAACCGTAATGTATAGCCATTTCTTTATTGATTGTATAGATAAGACGAGAAGTTGGATTTGAAAATGTTAAAGAGCAACTTAGTCAGTGGGACCCTGTAGTACTGAGAAACAGGATCTCTGATGACCTTGTGTTTCCTCTTAAAAGTTCGAAGGGAACTCGGCTCAACCCTGAGGAGTTTCTGTCTCCTCATCAGGTAATTTTCTGTTTTTAGTTGCTTGTATGCTGACAATTTCTTCAATATATTTTAACATATCATTGTCTTTTTAGGGAGCAACTGAATTAGAGAGACAGATTGCTGCAGTTCTGAATGATAGTCCATCTGTTCAAAAGGAGAGAGAAGTAAGTTTGATGCCAAAATAGTTTTTTCAACCCCCTCTTAAAACCAAACAAACCTTGATGCACCTACTTATATGCATTTCTGATTATTAAATACTTTGATTTCATTTGGTATTAGAATCAACTTGACCTTTGCATATCCAAGATATCTAAGTAAGCTCTATTGTTTTTTACAGGAAAAAGAAGAGTACCCCTTAAGTTTAGAAGAAATGATTCAGCGGCGAAAAGAGCTTGCCAGAATAAAAGCTCAAGAATCCTACCGACAAGCAAAAGCCCATAGACAAAACAAAATTAAAAGCAAGAAGTACGAAACCATGATATTTTCTTAACTTGACTCATATTTTTGTTTAGTTACAAACTTTTAATCCTTATTTTATAGGTTTCACCGAATTGCTCGCCGTGAAAAGATTCGTAAGCAAATAAAAGAATTTGAAGAGCTCCAACAGAAAGATCCTGAAGCAGCACTGGAACGTCTAGAAGAAATTGAAAAGGAAAGGGTTTTGGAAAGAGCTTCTTTGCGGCATAAGTCAACAGGCCAATGGGCAAAAAACCAAGCAGTTCGTGCCAAATATGATAAAGAGAGTCGCCAAGTTCTGGCAGAACAGCTCAAGATCAGTAAAGATCTTACTCAAAAAATTCAAGCTGACTCAGAAAGTAGTGATGAAGAACTGGTTGTGGAGCCTGAATCAGCAGTTTCTGACAATCCATGGATTGCCCAAACAAAATCTGAAGCAGATGTAGATGTGTTCTTAAGTGGATACCGAAAATATTGGAATGAAAAGGCAAAAGAGAATCAAAAGGACACAATTGTTGGCACAAATGCAGATTCAACTCCAGGAGAAAAGGCGTCTGATACTGTGTCTGTACTTGATGTTGAATTGGAAGATCCTAAAGCTCAGGCTCTTCTTAAAACTGCTGTAGTTTCCTATTCAGAGATCAAACAAAATAATGAAAATAGCTTTGCACAAATGAACCCTCCAGATTCTAAACCAGAATCCAATTCTCCCTCTAAAATGAAGAAGGTAAAGAAAATCAAAAAAACCTTGATGGCAATTAAAGCTAAAGCTGGAAAGAAGACTGTTACTGCATCTTGTGGGAAATGGGAAGTTACTCCATTGGAAACACAAGTAGTTAATGTCCGCAGCCTGGTTGACATGTTTGATGGCTTGCACGAAAAGATTACTGAAAAAGCTAAACTGAAGATTTCTAATTTAAAAGAACAGTTGATACCACAAACAAACCTACCTAGAAAAGGAAAAAAAGAAAAGAGGAAAACCAATGCTTCTGATACATCTAACCTTCTGGAAATGAAACGTCAAAAGGTCCAGATCGATCTTGATGAAAAATTGGATGAAGGTTCAACTACAAATGGTGATTTTGTCAGTGAGCTGACTGAAAAAATTCAACTTGCAAAATCCAATCTTTCCAATGACAAGGTGGGCCTTCCTTCTTACTTCAATGTTATTGATGATTTTCACACTTATCTAAAATTATAACCATTTTCAATTTTCTAGCCCTCGACATCAGGAGTTCCTGAATTGGACCCAAACAAATTTATGAAGACTGGTCCTATCAAGCTGCGGACTGCATTACCTGATGAAATAACTGGTGGAGACGAGGCGCTGGATGATAGTGATCATGAGGGAGGTGAAAAAGAGAAGCAACTGACAATTTCTGAAGCTTTTGCTGATGATGATGTGGTCGCTGATTTCAGGTGGGTAAAGAAGCTAACAATTGCTTTCCCTTGCCTTTGTTTTTTATTAGTTGCGTAAAGACCACTTACGTTTGCCCTGCAGCCAGGAAAAGCAAGATGCAATTAATAAGAGTAAGCCGGAAGATATTAACTTGCATTTACCCGGCTGGGGTGATTGGGGAGGACATAATATCAAACCAAATCAACGTAAACGCAAGAGGTTTATTGTGGAAATGCCAAAACCACCACCCCGTCGTGATGAGAACAAGGGAAATTTGATAATTAATGATACTGAAGACTCAGCAGCAAGAGCTCACCAGGTATGTTACAATAGAAACCCTTTTTGATTTAAGAGATCTTTTGTATTCAATGAATCCAGTACAAACTGCAATTGTTAAAAATTGTCTTATTATTTTGTAGGTCAGCGAATTGCCTTTCCCATTTACAAGTGTCAAGGACTTTGAGGCTAGTGTACGGGCACCAATTAGCAATACTTTCATCCCAGAAAGTGCTCACCGTAAACTTATTAAACCATCTGTAAGGACAAAGATGGGAGCTATAATCTCTCCAATGGACAAAGATGTTCTCATCAAACGACAGCAGAAAAAATTGTAATGTATCAGTACATTACATCAGAAGTTAAAATTTATGAATTGTTATCAGAGAATATCTGTATAATAACTTAAAATTACGATTACTATAACTGTAAGGGTATGGTTGTTAATGAAGGTAGTAGATTTAATCAATGTATATTTCTGCGTATCAATTTACAATTATAGGTGAAAAGATTAGTACCATTTGCTTTATTCGGACAGAAACATGTTGACAGGTACATTGGTTCAGAGCAGATGCTACACTTAAGCTAAAACATGCTTTTTCTTCACTCTCAAATATATCTATCTAATTAAAATATACAATTCAAAAATCACATTAAAAAGTAGAGAGCTAATATGAGAAATACTCTTAATCAACACACAATTATGCACTTCAAAATTAAATAGCAGTAGGTAACTGGCAATATCAGCCTGATAGTGTTCTATTTAAGGCAGATACATAAGTGACAATTTCCAGCACCTTGGACGGAATTAGGCATTCTGGAATGAGGTCAGTATGGTTTATGGCTCCATCATTACGTTCCCACTTGCCATGGCTTGCATTTCTGTGCCTGTATGGGATATTTTTTAAAGTTGTTCTCTTTGTAAAAAGTACTCAGTGCACAGGAAAAATGCTCGATGGGCAAGTATAGGGTAACCATTAAGGTTGTTTGGAGCTGCCTATACCACTCGTTCCTCATGCAGCAACAACCTTCCAGACTAGACGTTCGATTGAAAATGGCAAGGACGATTCTTTTTCGTAAATGATTGACCTGTGAACCATCCGCCTTCCGACTGTAGTACACAGGTTGTTCCATTCGAGGCGGGACTTTCGCTCCTCAATTTTAAATCAAAGACAAACCGCTGCGGGTTGGCTCGGCTTGTCCTCCCTAGCTCTCCAAGGTGCGTCTTCTAGTCGAGCCAAACCGTGCCGAGTCCAGGAACACAGCTCAGTAGTCCGCCGCAGGGCGGTACGATATCAATTCGAACAAGTGGCGCGAAAATCCCGCCTTGAAGACTCCTGTGGACATTAAATTCACCCCTGGTTGCCGAGCAGACAGTTCCAGAGTAGCCCTGATGAATTATCGAGGATGCGGTTTGCGGCCGGCTATCTGCGGTTGCGTGATTGCATGGAGCAGGACCTGCGTCCTGTTTCAGGTGACCCGAAAACCCCGCAAATAGCTGTCCACAAACCGCCCGGCCAAACGGGACGTCTAGAGCAGCTTCCTGGCCTTGTCCTCGCCCAGGAGGCGCCGCTTGACGGCGGGGACCTTGTAGAGCACGGTGCCGGCCACGGCGCCGGCGCACGCGCCCGCCCAGTACACGATGAGGTGCTCGTAGGTGGTGTGGCCCTTGCAGCCGAGCTTGAGCGCCGTGGCGAGCGCGGGGTTGAAGTAGCCGCCGGAGAAGTTGAACGCTGCGGGCACAGAGCACGGCGACGACGGCCGATCAGAGAAAGCCTGTCCAGTTAGTTACACTACTGAGGCGACGCGCGGCGGTCTCGGTGCCGTGCTTACCCAGGACGACGAGAGAGGTTCCGATGAAGGACTCGATGATGGACGAGAACTTGGGCTGCAGGTCGGCGATGGTCCTCGACGCGAGGCGGCACAGCATGGTCGCCACGCCCTCGATGATGGCGCCCGCCATGACGGGCACCTGCAAGCCCAAAGAGGGTCAGCCCCGGCGGCCACGACACGACCACCACACAGAACTAGAGCGGGCGCTCCTTGTGCGACAATTGACTTATCCGCGGGACCAGCGAGGCCAATGTCGGATGTTTGATTTGTCGGCTACGTTTGCTGTGGCGCGCGGAGGCGGAGCTCCCCCAGTGCGCGGCGGCCGGCCACCGGGGCGTCGGCACCGCGCACCGTCGCGCCCTGGTCTTGGACCAGGTTCTGGACGAGGTGCCCCACCACCTACCTGCAAGTCCGCGGTGCACGCCTCGAAGGCCCTGTTCTTGTGCGTGTCACACAGCTCCAGCCACCACAGCAGCTGGATGTACCTGCAGCCAGAGTGAGTCCTGAGTGAGCAGTTGGGCGAGCAGCAGCAGCAACTTGAGGCGCGGCGGCGCTCGGCTCACCGGAAGATGAGCACGCCGCCGGTAAGCTGCGCCCAGATCTTGAGGGCGGCCTCCCTCACGTCGGCCTTGCCGTCCAGGACGTCCTCCAGGTGCGTGTAGGGGCATGCCGTGGCGTCGCCCCACTCGTTGGACCACCACACGGTGAGCACGAACAGCACGCCGGCGTAGGCGAGCACGCCGAAGTTGTCGGCCACTGCGGACCAGCACGCAGGACAAGCTCATGACACGGGGGCCGGTGGGGCGCGCCAGATAAGATAGCAACTCGCGACCGCACCTATGATGAGCTCGAAGCAACAGCCGCACAGCTCGGCCGTCGCGATGCCCTCCAGGAACAGCCCGCGCACCAGCGGCCGGCCGCGGGTCCGGCGCACGGCCACGCGCCGCGCCACGGACGCCAGGAAGCACGTGAGGACGATGATGAAGAGCGACACGGACAAGCACGACATGTCGGCCATGGCGGCGAGGATGGCAGCGGCCTCGCTGCTGGAGGCTGCGCCCTGGAACAAGAGCAGCCCGCTGTCCCCCCGCGGCTCCACGAGGTCCCCGCCCGGCTCGCTTGCTGCACTCCCGCACACTCGCTCGCTCCCTGGCTGCTCGGCGGGCCACAGGCGTTTGACGGCGTCCTCCCGGGCGCCCCCTGGGACGCCCCGGGGACCGCGGCGCTCTTGGACCGCTCGGCAGCCGCAGCACGGATGTCGCGGGGTGGCGGGGGGCGGGGCGGGGTGCGCGGGCGGGCGAGCGGGAGGACGGGGGGAGGACTATATTAAGAAGCAGACCCCCGGGGCGTGGGGCCCAGACCCAGGAGCGGCGGGCCGGCGCGCCGCTCGTTGGGAGAAGTCCCCCCCTTCGTGTCATCACAATTGTATGTATGTGTGTGAGTGAGAGAGAGAAAGGGAGAGAGGGGGGGGGGAGGGATCATTACCCCAACCGACAGTGAATTTCCGCCAAATCAGTGTCATCTGCCTGCCAGGACCGCGACCGCTGCTTAATGTCCCCCCTCCCCACTCCCCGCTCCGCCCGGCTCTGCTGCCCCTGCATACCGGAGGGGCGGCAGCGCGCCTCACCCGCCTGTGCGGCGGGTCGGGCTGCGAGCGAGTGGACTTCACAATTTCACGGACGCCTTATCAGTAGTTAATGATTAGAAGCCGGCGAGTGCCGAGTGCGGGCGTGCGTCAAATGTCAGGTGTGTTAGTGGAACTATTATCGCCGCGAGTTGCATGTAATTTGCGACGAGTGATTATTTCTTCCAAACGCGCAGATTATTGTTTACTTTTTCGTGAACTCTTACCATCCGAACGAACGGCGGGTTATCTGAGGTTGTGTCACACATGCAAATGAAAACAGTTCTTCAGCAGATTTTTTTTTATTACTAAAATGTAACAAATTCCAAAAATAAATTTATCTACACTATCTTGACATTGTTTTTTTGGTCATGGGTGTTGGTCATGCTGGAGGGAGGAGGGTACAAGATTGGAAGACGTTGTCCTGGGTCGATTCTTTTATTCAACTCATTTTCTGCGTTTTCGCCTTGACGCTTAGGCGGCGCACACGGCGCCCCACATCACGCACTTGCCGGACTTGGTGTCGAACGAGGGCTGCAGCCAGCCGCAGCTCTCCTTGGTCCACTTGCCGTCCTTGCACTGGATGTACGACTTGCACGAGTCCTTGCAGGGGATCCCCTGCTTGGAGGAGCCGGTGGACGGGCAGCTGGGGACGAAGTCGCAGCCGGGGACTGGGGGCGCCTGGGTGGAGGCCGGGGGCGCCTTGGTGGTGATGCTACCGGGCCAGGTGCAGTCCACCTGGTCCCAGAACACGCACTCCTTCTTGATAGGGTGGAAGTTCTGCCAGGACTTGCAGAGCCGCGCCTGGGCCTCGCCCTTGTCGCTGCACTCGAAGTACGCCTGACAGCGGCACAGGCTGGGCACGAGGGCGGCCTTGTTGGCGGGGCACGTCGTCAGCATGCAGCTCAGGTCGGCGGGGGTGGTGGGGACGGGGGTAGTGATCGCGTCGTGCGTCACCAGGTGACGAGCTGTCCGCGGGCCGCGCGGCGGACACCCCTGGCAATCCTTAT
>NW_026267194.1:397405-400376 GCF_000697945.3 Frankliniella occidentalis | reverse complement strand
GGGGGTGGGTTCGGCGGGATCATCTTGAACTGGAGCTTGAGGGGCAGCCGCCACGGCGCTCAGGGAAACGGCCAGCAGGCACACTAAGCCAAACAGAAAAATCGAAGAAATTATTGCAAAAATTGTCATTCAATGCCGAAAAGTACTATTCTGTTCACGAGAGGATGTGCAAGGTGGAAGAACGAGGAGGGGGTGGGGGGTCAAAGCAGGTAGTATGGGGAGGACATTGCATTGTTTTCAAAATGCTTTTGGTCTTTGGCACCGGGGCGACATCAGCCCATCTCTGAGAGGAGCGCGCCTGAAGTGGTCTCGCGGTATCTATTGCTCCAATCAGTGTTTGTCGCGAAAGTGATTGACTTTTGGCTGAGGACCGCGCGGCACCGACCCACGACCACCGCGCGAGCTACGCAGGCCGTTGTTGACAAGGGGGTGGAATCGTTGCCGTATGTTCAAACACCCACAGCTACGCCGCGACGTCGCGCTGCTTCAGCCCCTTACTCCCGCGCAGTCGGCGCGCTGATTGGGTCGCCTACCCGCTCGGCGCTAGAGCAGCTCGGGGAATACCCGCCAGCCCTTTCTGCTCGCGGGTCTCCCCCTCGCCTCACCTAGACGAGTGGCTACTTGTCGAGTGCGAATGAAATAGACGGCTACAACATTATTTGATGGAGGGATACGAAAACCATACTTGATCTGGTGAACTGCTTTCTGCAACGCGTTGATTTTCTTTACCCCGATATTTTTACTTTTGTCCTACTGGGTTTTGTTTCTGCAGCTCTGTGAGGTCTCCGCAGACCGCGCGGCACTGGCCGTTGTTCAACTCTGTCTCATCAGGTACGAGATACAGAGAAGTTTACAAAGTTTCGGGCCGAAACAACGTCAATCTATCGACCAGTCATGGGGGGCAGTACAATTTGACTCAACCACCGAACCAACAGCGGGCTTGCTTAAAGCCGCCTGCACTGCACAGCACACCCTCTTGGTGCTGGCTGGTCTCGCTCAAGGTCTCGCTGGTGGTGGTGGTGATGGTGCTGGTGGTGCTGGTGGTACGTACCGGCGAGGACGAGACGCGCCATGGTGGAGGTGCTGAGGAGGACTGTCGGGCTGCACTGGGGCGGCGGCGGCCTGCGGCGGACTGGGACGGGTATTTGACGGGCGCACCCCGGATGGCACCTGCGCCTCGGCTGCACTTGATCAGCCTTATCGATACCGCTCCCCTTTGCTCGCCTTAAAGCGCCGCAGCAACGACGGCCCTTGAGATGCCACATGCGATCGCGTTGTTGATTCTTATGACGCAGATTGACCTGTGTGGCGAACGCGACCCGGCCTATTATTGGATATATATTGTCCGTAAAGTACTACACGCGCCCGTTTCCCTCACGTCAGTAGGGCTATTACACGAAACCTCTCCGCCGCGCCAGCGCCAAGCGGCACGCCAAGTGGCGAGTCTCTCCACTGAAAACTGCGTGAAAACGCATGCCGATCACTAGATGATAACGCGGTGCACATTTCAGTTTTTGTCTATATTTTCTAAACGAGCCCTGAAATTTAATTTTTGAAAGCACCATTGAATTTCCCGTAAAATTTCCGATCAAGCGAGCCTACATGTGATAGGCTTCTGAACAAAGGTTCTCTAAGAACACGTCTTATTCCGTGTTATTATTTGAACTCCGAACCCTATCACATGTAGGCTTGTTTGATTTGAAATTTCGCGGGAAATCCGATGGTGCTTTCTAAAATTAAATCTCAGAGCTCGTTTAGAAAATATTTCACAAGAGCTGAAATTTGTACCGCGTTATCATCTAGTAATCTACATGCGTTATTATGCAGTTTTCAGTGTCGGCAGATCTGTATGCTGTGCTCTGATAGGTCATCGTTCGGCGGCGATTAATTTTTGAGCTGAGTGACCAATCAGAGCACACCATTCAGACCTTCGGAGCGGAGAGGTTCCATGTAATAGCCCTACAGACTCGTTGTTCGGCTGGATTACAGGAGGAGCTCGACGCCCGCAGTACTCGGGGTAGGCCATCCCGCATTACTCGCGTGCACTGCAGGCGAGATGTTGCCTACCTACCAGGCGCTTCGAGAGCTTTGCATTGGCTAACTTTGCAAGTTCGTCGAGGCTCGCTCGCCCTGCGCCAGTCTCCCTAAAGCCCCCCCCCCCTCTCCCCAATCCCTTGCCGGTGTCGCAGGGGATTTGTGCCGATTATCCCCCTGGTATAAATGCTCAGGGACATTGGTACCCCCCGGTACTAACCTCCTGGGACATTAGTACCCCCCACTCGACCCCCTAAGGTACAAATTCCCCAGGAAGTTCATACCGGGGGGGTATACATCTTCTCGGGGATCTATACTCCCATGGGCTCTAGGGGGTACACATCACCTACCTGGGGGTATAAGTCCCAAGAAAGTTTTAGCTCGGTGGGTATTAATCCCCGGAAAATGTTATACCCTTCACCCGCTTATCGGAGGATACTAATTCCCGGAAAATCTAATTCCCCCCCCCCTTCCCCCACTCATTAGACTGTCCAGGCCGAAAGTCAAGTTGCAGGTATCGTCGCTCCCCGCCCCGGGTCGGAATCGATTCTAGGGACAAAAATAAGGTTTACGTGTTTCAGACAAAGAAACCCGTTCGAAATGCCTTACGGATGTGATCGGATATTAACAAAGCTCGTTCTATAAGTTTTTAGCTTTCTAAAAAAAATATTGTTGAAGTTTATTGCCCCTGATAGCCAGGCAACCCACCCCAACCGGTCTTGAGAGGTGCCGTGAAACTGCGGCGTACATTTCGTGTCCTTCCGCAACGCCCGGGGTGAAGCTTTATTGATAAGACATGATTTTTACCAGCATGATTCGCGCGCACGGTCCGCCTAGCGCTCTCCTGGACAGGGGGACAATAGACCAACATTTTGGTACTGTAGAAGTAACACACGCACGGCTGAAGTGGCTGGGGGAAGCCGTTAAACCTCGAAAA
>NW_026267194.1:395041-396838 GCF_000697945.3 Frankliniella occidentalis | reverse complement strand
GGAGGGCGGCAAGCCCTGGCTTGTAGTGCTCTAATAATTAATTGAAACATAGGCAACGTTCCGTGCAACACCAGTGAGGCAAACCCCTCTGGTTTGTGGGCCACGCACGGTGAGGTTGTGGGCGTCGTGGTTACGGTTGTAACTAACAAGGGAGCCTTTTCAGGTGTAAATCTCTGATTTCGTTAAAACTCGGACAATTTAAAGGTTATTGTACTAGAAGTCGGATGGCACTTGAAATTTTTCCTGAACCTTACAGTTACTAGGGGTTTACTTAAGCCTTACACTGTTTTTTGTCTCAAACATCCCTCTACCGCCTTAACAGTACAAAATAGAGCAAAACGGACAAAATTTGCCATCCGATTTCTACATAAATAACCTTCAAATTTTCCAAGTTTCAAGGAAATCGGAGATTTACACCTGAAAAGGTTCCCTTGTAAGTCTGGCCCCTGCAGCCTGTCAACGGCCGGTGCGCGATGGGTTGCCGCCTCGCGGGCGCGGAAGTCCCTCCTGCTCGCGAGAGGCTCGGCACCTTCTCGGTGGCATGTCGGAGGCCCTGGGTGGGTGGATGGGTGTCGTGCTCGCAAACCATACGACGTGTAAAACTATTTATTCTTTATTCACGGGGATAGTATTTACAGGTGAAGCGCGCGGTCCGCGAGGAACCGCGCGCGAGTTTGGAAGACGCGCGGTGGAGCCGTTCAGTCCGTCTGTCTCTCTCCCGGGGAACCGGCCGGCGCCGGCGGCCGCCGCGGGTCATCTGCCGGCGTCGGCGTCCTCGTCCGGACGGCGGCTCGCGCGGCAGCACAACGACTCGAGCGCCCAGGACACGGCGGTGACCAGGGCGAGGGCCGTGAGCGAGTGGATGAAGATGGAGTAGCTGCCCGAGTAGTCGCGGACCACGCCGAGCGCCGAGCCGAAGCCCAGCACGCACGCGCCCTTCACCACCATGGCCAGCCCGATGGCGGACGGCAGCTTGGCGGCCGGGACGTGCTCGGCGATGACGAGGTTCTGATTGAGCACGGTCGCGCCCCGGAACATGCCCGTGACGGCGGCCATGACGATGAGCTCGGTGAAGCCCCGGAGCTCCGCCATCACTGCGGGGGGCAAAAGAAGGACCAGGTGCTTTCAGTCCACAGGTGTGCAGCTTTCCATCAGCCTCTGCAGGTACCCAAAGGACAGAAATTTGACACAAAGACAGCCATTGACATCAGAAAACCATCATTTGACGTCCTCGCGATGTCATCTCTGACAGTCAAGATGACTAAATCCTGACTTACTGACAATTGATGTCATCGTGACAAATTTCTGTGCTTTGAGCGTGCCTAGGAGTTTTAACTTACAGAAAAGTACTGTTTTTCAGAAATAATTTTTTTAAGAATTTTTTGTTTGTATGTCTTAATTTTTTTTCTTAAAATGTCTATGTATTCAAAATTTTCTGGAAATATATCAACTTTTCCCATTTTTTTTCCTGGAAAACGTTATTTCCCATACCTGAGCGGCTGGCCGCGCTGCCCACCGCGCCGACGATCATGACGGTCCTGGCGGGGAGCCCGTGGCCGCCGCACTTGGCTCCGCCCATCACCTGCGGCAGCAGCAGGCGCGACACCAGGTCCGCGCCGGACTGCACCGACATGAGGGTGGCCGTGACGGCACGGCTCATGCCGACCGTCTCCATCAGGAAGAAGGGGAAGATCATGGAGAAGGACGTCATGGTCGTGTAGATCTGCGGGGCGTGGACCGGATGTATGAGCGTCGGGTGGCACGTACACGTCACCGTCGTCATCCGCCTCCTAACCA
>NW_026267194.1:390756-391556 GCF_000697945.3 Frankliniella occidentalis | reverse complement strand
CCCTATACCCGCAGACCGAGTGTCGAAGTGACACGATGTTGAACGGCGAGAGGGCCCTCGGAGCCACGAGCGCCGGAGAAAAGGAGAAACAACAGTTCAAAGGAATTTGAATTAACTGCAGTTTTTGCCTTTTGACTGGAACGACAGGTTTCTTTCTTTTGATTGATCGGAATGGGCTGCGTGAAGATCCTTTTTTTTTTCTTTGGATATTTCCTTCGAATAATCAAAGGCACCGTTGTTTCCTAGGTGCAGCTGGGATCTTTTTTTCCTTTATCATTTTTTTATCCCCGAATGAGCCTTATGTGGATGGTTGGCGTCCGCCCTAGTCTTGTCAAAAGCCGCGACGCCTCTGCCCCGCGCCCGTGGCCCGTGCCGTCCCTAAATGGACAGCAGTGACGCAGACAACTGACGCCTCCGTGTGCGCGCAGCCGACAGCGCCCAGCAGAGCAGCGGCGGCAGCTGCGACACGCAAAACAGCTAGCTTCAGCGTTTAGGCTGGGAGGCACGGCGCGCGCGCGACTGGGAGGCGGGCCGGCCGCAGCGGCCAATACACACTGAAATCTGGTTTTTCATACTTTTACTGAATTTTTGCGATAACTGGTGTTTTGCGATTCCCACGCTAAAGCGCATTGATAACGAAAAATTAAATGCGTGATAAAAGTATCACATTATTGTGATAAAATCATCACAAAAATTGTTCGATAATATTTTATTACAACTACAAAAGAAAGCCGAGGGAAGTGCTGCGAACGATATGGACGACCCTCCAAAGATACACAACTTTTGTACGGCCCCCTAAA
>NW_026267194.1:382107-387931 GCF_000697945.3 Frankliniella occidentalis | reverse complement strand
CACAGCACAGCAGAGGCCCTTTGATACATACACCCTGAAAGGCGCTCACATCCTGTACACCCTTGCATCTGCATGCACGGGCAGCCTGGGCTGTGCTGTGGGAATGGTATGGGAAAAGATGTCTAGAATCTATACGCCAAAAGGCGTCTCAAAAGTATACGCCAAATGTCGCTCGGGATCCTGTAGCAAACGCCTTTTGGCGTATACATTTGAGACACCCCAAAATTACAGTGTACTCATGTCAGCTCGTGTCGCTAGCCGGGCGATGGCGGAGATAGTACCGATCGGGGCGGGCCTAACACCAAACCCATCGAGAATATCAATTATTCATGGCTCGACTCCCATTATCATTGCATCTCAAAACTCCGCGAGAGGCGGGCTTCCATTACCACCCCCCTCCCCTCCCGCTCCAAGAGAGCCCGCTGCCGTGTTTTCGCCTCTGACACCCGCGACCCCCCTCCTCCTCCGCATCGAAAACGCACCCCGGAAAAGTAAACAAACACGCAAAGCCCTCCGCCGTCCCGGTCAGCCCGCCCGGGTCAGCCCCAGGGAGGGTTACTGAGGGTGGGGGCGGTAAGCGGGCGGACAGGGAAGTGAACAGAGCAGACAGTCGAGCGCAGCTCCCCCCCCCCCTCAATTTTCTCTTCCCCCAGACCCCGGCATCCGGAAGGCCTTCCCCTTTGTGAGGGAGGGAGGGGGGCTGAACTGAACAGCAGGGCTAGGAAGGTGGCGGCGGCGGCGTCTGGGGAGACCGGACCGCCACGTCGCGGGGCCTCGCTCGCCCGCCCGCTCCGGGGTGTCGGCCCGAATGACACGGAGGGTTGTTGGTCGATGGCTGGCGGGGCGCGGGTGGCGCGAGGCGTGGGGCGCGTGGAGGGCCCGGGTGGCGTCCGGCCGGGCGGCGGGGCGACCGCCCTCAGTCGTGCCCCGACGCTCGCGCTCGCCACCCACCCACACCGTCAGGGGCCGGCAGGTCAGCCGAGTTGTGCGTTCGAGTCTCTTAGCCTTCGCTCGTCGCGTCACGCCGCCCTTGGCGGACCTCCATCTCGCGGACCCCAAGCAGTCCCCCCCCCCCCCGGAGTCTTCGCCGTCCTCGAGCACGACGTGATCCTGGTCCGCGCCGAGGCCTTTGACCCGACAGCGGCACGCCCCGCAGGACAAAGGGCAGTGACATGCACCCTCGAAATCAATGCCTTGCTCGCACTGCGCCGCTGCCGCCCGCAGTCCGGGACCAACAACAACAACGATAGCAGCAGACGACGCGTAGCCACCGAGGCCGCCGTCGGGGACCGCTGAACCGCCAGGACGGCGTCGTCGCCATGTCGCAGGCCGAGCTGCTCGCCCTGCTCAACCCCACGGCCAACAGCAGCCAGTACCGGTCCACAGCCGCGCTCGTCGTGGAGAGGCGCATCGGCAAGGGCCAGTTCAGCGTCGTGTACCGGGCCCGCTCCAAGGCGGATGGCAGCGTGGTCGCCCTCAAGAAGGTGCTCATCTTCGACATGATGGACGCCAAGGCGCGGGTGGACTGCGTTAAGGAGACCAACCTGCTCCAGGTTAGTTGCTTTTTTCAAATAATGACAATTTTTTTTTTTTCATTTGTTAAAAATATACCGAAAAAATTTAATTGCTTTAATTCTGAATGTTGTTACTTGACAACTATTTTTTTACAACAGCAACTAGATCATCCAAATGTTATTCGATATCTGGCATCATTTATTGAAAACGATGAACTAAATATAGTCCTGGAGTTGGCAGACGCAGGGGACCTCCTGAGAATGATTAAACACTTTCGTCGGCACAGGCGACTCATTCCAGAGCGGACCATATGGAAATATTTTGTACAGCTTTGCAGTGCAGTTGATCACATGCATTCGAAACGCATAATGCACAGAGGTAAAACTACTACGCAAGTTTAAGTTAAATAATTTTAAGTCAGTTAAAATTTTAAAATCCTTTTCTTTTCTCTTTATAGACATCAAACCTGCAAATGTATTCATCACAGCATCAGGGGTGATAAAATTGGGGGATCTCGGTCTGGGGAGGTTCTTCAGTTCAAAAACTGTGGCTGCCCATTCGCTTGTTGGCACACCTTACTATATGAGTCCAGAGCGAATTCACGAACATGGTTATAATTTTAAAAGTGACATTTGGTCACTTGGCTGTCTACTCTATGAGGTAGCACTAAGTTGCACAAAATATATGACATGATTAACTCTGTTTAGAGCAATGTATTAATTTCATTTTGGTTTACAGATGGCTGCTCTCCAGTCCCCATTTTATGGTGACAAAATGAACCTGTACACCCTATGTATGAAGATTGAAGAGTGTGATTATCCACCCCTCCCGAGCAGTGTGTATTCAGACAGTGTAAGCCAGCAACTAAATTTCATTCTTGAAACTCTGAAAAATATTGCTCTCTACTTGAACTCACATATTATACATCACTCTTTACAGTTAAGAAGTCTAGTGGCTGCAAGTATCACAGCCAACCCAAACGATCGACCAGACATTGGCCACATGTACAGTATTGCACGAACTATGAACAATCAATATAACAGTAAAACGACCAGCGGAGGGAACAGGCCAGGAGCTGGGAGCAGCACCTCAACAGGCTCTCAGAGTAGGCTGGCAACAGTATCCGGTCATCGGACACCAAAGTCTGGAGGACTCTTGCCCCTCTCACCGCTTCCCACACCACTGATGCAGCCCACAGCCCATGTGCATCGCAGAATAAGCAACGTTTCAATGACGCGTGAGCACCGTGAGACACTGTTTCCCCCTTTGATTGAAAAAAACAGTGATTTGTAATATTTTTTATAGTATGTGCGAAAGAAAATCAAATGCCATGGTTATTTTAAGGTATCTCCTATTTTTAAAAGACCAACTCATATTTTGTTTATGTTTAAACAGAACCTCAATGTAGTTGTTTTTGCAAACTTGATTTTAAAAGAACATGGGAATTGAAGGAAGGCTCATCATCATGATATAATTAAAATTATAAGAAGCACTAATGATTACATTATAATTATTTTGAGCATTCAATGGCATGATGTTAATAAAAATATCAATTATAATTGGGATTCACATTTCATTTTCAAGTCAATTTTCGTCCTCCACTGACCTCTGTGTTGTGCAGAAGGATCAAGTAGTTCAGGATGCAGCAAATTTCCCGATCTTTCAGCCATAATGTTAAACTTTGTGGGTCCTCAAGTATCGACAATAAAGCTGTAGACATATCAAAACATGAAAGATCCATGGAAAGGCAGAAATCTAATTCTACAGCCATGAGTACTGACCCAGAAGAAACTTAGGCTTCTCTAAATTAAGCTGAATGATTTCACTTGCCATCATCGCTTTAAACATTGAACCATGGGGATCCAGATGTTTGCTCTGAGTTGCTGCACTGGCATTTGGACTGTCTTTCAGTAAGGCAACTGCTTCTTTAATGTTGTTATCAGTCTCCCTTAGGGCCCTTTCAATATCTGTTGCTTTAAATCCCATTTGTTTTAAACGTTCAACAAGTTTCAAATCCAATTTAATATTTTCTTGCCTTCTGCTCAGGGCAGCTTGCATTAGATTTTGAAATTCTTCCAATACAGTCATTGGCTTTGCCTGACTAGAAGATGGTTCCTCTGCTTGGTCAGCCTCTTTTGAGTTAGAACTCTGCTCAAGCAGCCACTCCATAGCCTCATTAACATTCATCCTAGAAAATTTTGGAAATAGTGGTTGAGGAACTCTTAGGATCTCATTCTTACAGACAAGGTGTGATTGACTATCTAAAATCAGATCAGAGAGCAGCGATTTACTTACTTTTTGTCTGTTAGTGCTTTCACAACCAGCCTCTCTGAGAAACCCATGTCTGTGAGTTGTTTGACATACGGGCTATGAATAGGTATGTCCTTCTTTGAATTCCACTCCTTTTTTACCTGTTGTAAAACTTCCATACCGTTTGGGGTAAAATTCAGAAGTTGTGCTCCTGTCTCAATTAAGGATATAAAAATGCGGGGACTGTCCTTGGAGAAACGTTCAGCATACTGTTCACAAAAATGGCCAAACAATTTCAAACAGTGTTAACGTACCAAAAATAAAATCTCATAAAGCTTTGTCAATAAACCTTACATCTAGGTCATCCTCTGCTTCAGATGATTTCTGTCCAGACCTTTCAGAATTTTGCATTGCTAAATGTTTAGTGGCCTCATTGATTTCAAATGATGTTGGCCCTCTTAAATCAGGTGCAGAGCGTTTCGGAGGAATTCGACACTCTACTAAAAGGATTTCATCTTATTTTATTAATTTTTTTAAATTAGAAAAAAAAAAAAAACACATTTTGTAAAAAAAAAGCTCATTTGAAAAAAAAAAATAAAAAATACAGTATATGCCAAATGAAACATTTGAAGAATTTACCATTATCTTTCAGCTCCTCTTCTGAAACTGTCATGTCCCATGATAAAACTGCTCTAGTCCTGACAAGAACCATCCTGAATCGCGAAAGCTTGGATGAGGACTGTAAACCAGAACCATGAAAGTGTGACACAGCCAACGCAGTTAGTTTGCTGATCTTGGCACTAGTACTGATTTTGGCCCTCCAAACTGCACCAGAGTTAATAACAACAATTTTTAAATGATCACTTTCAGAGGAACTCATTCCTCAGAACAAAAACTAACTGTATTGTTGTATTATTTTTTATTTATTTAAATTAACTGGGGAAAAAAGCAATGTGAAAAGAAAGTCAAAGGGAGACAAAGTTAAATGCACTTTCTAAGTGCTCAATTTACAGTTTTGAATTTAAAACAATATCATTTGTTGCAAAGTGACCAACATTGTCAAGGCATTTTTCTATCTTGTGCCCGCACGGTCAGCTAAACAAATTCATGCATGAGAGTAAATCTACCCTGCACCATGCAATTTTGGCAGTTTTGACATGGCTGCAGCGTTAACAACTTCCTGCCGATCTTGAACAAATATACAGCAAGAGATTGGTATTGCTGAAAGGGCTGAAAGTTAAAGCCTGCGTTCGAAAACACCAAGCGTTGCCAATGGCAACGCACAAGAAGAGGGCGGTAGTACTCCGCACGCAGCCCGCTGCATCCAGCTGATCTACTGAGCCAGCTGCAGCATCTGATTTCCCCGTCATCTCGCATCAGCCGGAAGCAAAGGACACCCACCTGCCGACTCCGCTGACTCCGAGACATTGACAAGACATCTTCCTCAACCCCGCGTTTCGAGAGGTCATTGATTCCATCAGGAAGTTTTATTATGGTCTCAACTGAACCAGTTCGACCATCGCGCCTCGCGTGCCAAAGCTTGCACCGGCTCGTGGCACCTGACGAACATGTGCGAGTCCGGGAGCGAGTTGGCAGATAACTGCTGGAAAAAGCAGTTTACAGAGCTGTGCGGCTTGCTTTCAAGTGGTGAGTCAAATGATGACATCACCTCAATTCTGTTGCACACACACTAATTAATTCAACTGATCTGTTAGCCGAAACTGCTCTGTCAAATAATTATAGTATTTCATGTGCCACATTCATTCATTTGATCTTTGTTTACTGAGGGTTTTATGAATATTTTCCATTTTGTGTAAATAGGGCATCCAGTCAATCAAATAGATGGGTCTGGTTTAACTCCACTTCAGATTTGTGCATCGTTGGGTTGGTCGAAGGCAGTCTTGTTACTGTTAAAATATGGAGCTGACGTTCATGCCACCTCCCCTCTTGGTTGGACAGCTCTTATGCAAGCTGTGGCCAATGGGCATACAGACACCTCAAGGATATTACTCAGTGCGGGAGCCAGAATATCTGACCAAAACTTTTATGGTGAGATATA
>NW_026267194.1:379911-382057 GCF_000697945.3 Frankliniella occidentalis | reverse complement strand
CACTACAAACTAACTGCAGCACACCCACCAGCCCCGTGCCGACGGCCAGGTTCATGAAGCGGAGGTTGAGGAACAGGTCCAGGTCCATGGCGAGCGCCACGCGCTTCATGGCGGCCAGGACGCCGCCGTGGCGGTCGCCGGCGCCCTCCAGGACGGCGACGGCGGGGGCCGGCTTGGCGTCCTTGGGCGGGGGCGCCGCCACGGGCTCGTGCAAAGGCTTGTCCTTCTTGGGTTTGAGCGGCTGAGACTCGGAGGCCTCGACCGGGTCACTGTGCAAAGGAAGCGGAGAGTTAGAGACCACACACGACACCACGAGGCATCTGTTGCTTGCAGGGCGCCTGCAGTTGTACAGCCGGGGGTCCTGCGAGACACCTTTCACATCTCACGTGCCGCGCCCGCTTAGCGAAGAATGGTTGGCTTAGGGAGTACACCAAAAAATATGGAGCATTCACATGCCTCGTGAGAACAAAAAAAAAGGGGGGGGATTTGTCACATGGTGATTTTTTTTTTTTGTGTGCCTCAACCATTTCTTATGGTGCTTCCCGAGCAAACCATACCGTTTTTGCCATGGCTATTATTTTTGCGGTGTTTGCGTGTGTGCAATAAACAGCTCGATCCGCATGATCAACACAACACAACAAAATCGTCGCCGTACTGATCGCCGTCGCCTGCCATCGCCCGTTTTATCGATAAGCCGCACATAATCCTGGCGAAAAAGACCAGGACGTGCCCGACGCCACGGCACCAGGAGTGCGCCGAGGGGTCCTCTACACAAGCGTACACCAATTTGTCTATTTTTATTTGATTTCTCCCGATTTTTTCCTGATTTCTTCTGTTTTTTTCCTGACTTTCTGATTTATTCTTTTGAGTGTATAGGACCCATCAGAGGGCGCGCTCGCGCTCACCGTATGAGCCTGGGCTTGCGGAAGAGCAGGCAGCCCGGGATGGAGTGCAGGGCGAGGGCGCCGATGATGAGGACGCAGCCGTGGAAGCCGTACTCCTCCAGCAGGACGCGGACCAGGTGCGGCAGCGCGATCTGGCCCAGCCCCGTGCCGGCCAGGGAGATGCCCACGGCCTGCGACCGGCGCGTCGAGAACCAGGCCGAGATGTTGAGGAAGGTCGCCGGCACCAGCAGCCCGACGCCCAGGCCTGCCGGAAGTAAAAAGGGGAAGCCCCAGTTTCCAGATCAGTAAAAATGTCATAATATCGCCGGCGAGGCGTCGTAGTAGAATGTGTCTGCGGGGCGTGTGCTGCGTACCGACCAGGAAGCCCCAGGTGAGGAAGATGTGCCAGGGGTCCGTGGCGAAGTAGGACAGCGACATCCCGCAGCTGGTCAGGAGGCCGCCCATCAGCGACACCGCCCTGGCGCCCAGCCGCTTCACCAGCGGCCCGACCAGCAGACCTGCGAAGAACCAGCAACGTCAGGAAAATTGCAAAGGAAGTGGGGTGATTAAAAAATAACAACGTTAGGGGTCGTCCCATTACCACGTTTCTTAGGGGGTATAAGTATTATGTTCCAAAAGGATCAGGACCGTCATTGAAGCTCGTAGGATTGTACCCCAGGGTACAAATTTTATCTGGTCTCTATGGACTCCAAAGATGTCGCTGATCCTTTTGGGACCCCATAATATTTGACCCCCCCCCCCTCTAAAAGTCGCGTCGTATTGGAACGACCCCTTTGGAGTGTAAATAGAACTGCTTGGGACGGCGTGATGACGCCATGGCGCCTGCCGACAGCCGGTTAGGCCCCCCTGCCGTACGCCGGAGCGCACCGGACCGGACCCCACCACCTCACCGGAGAAGTTCTGCACCGAGGTCATCGTGCTGCTGATGACGGCCACGCCCGTGGTCTCCAGCCCCCAGGCCTCCAGCTGGCCGCCGAACAGCAGGCCGAACACCGAGAACAGGGCCATATTGGTCATCTAGAGAGAGAGAGAGAAGAGGAACCAATATAGCACGTGCGGGTGAGGGTTGGCGTGGATGACCACCAAACGGCCACTAACCGTTTTCGATCTGCGTGATAACGTGCGACAGGTGACAGATGTCCGTCGTACGGTATTTCTATCATGGTTTTTACTCGTTCTTTACCTCCATTCTCACTTCCCTCTCGGAGGTGGAAGAACGAGTATTGTGCTTGGTCTGGTGT
>NW_026267194.1:364350-368631 GCF_000697945.3 Frankliniella occidentalis | reverse complement strand
TAATTTTTATTTTGTAAACAGTCGGAAAGATTTTCATTATTTTATCTGAACGAAAAATTTGCTCATTTAAAGGTTGGGATGTAGTGTCTCTTGCTGTGACGAGTCAAGATGAAACATTGCTTGAGATTTTGACCTCCATGCCCATAGCGCACAACTTGAATCCAGCACTGGCTACTGCATGTCAACAAGGAAAGGTTCAGGCTGTCAAGCTTTTGCTTGGGAGAGGGGTAGATGTTAATGGAACACTACCAATTTCAGGCAAGTCTTAAAACAAATTGGCGTGAGTATAGTTTTTAGTCATAAAATTCCAAGAAGTTCATGTTAGATATGCTAATTTCAGGTATGACACCCTTAATGCTGGCTGCTAGTGGAGGACATGTGGACATTGTAGACATACTCCTCAGTTTTGGAGCCAACCCACACATTTTAAACTCTTCAAACTTGACTGCATTTGACTGTGCTATGATTAGTGGGTATAATGACCTCAGTTCAATCCTCTCTTTCCATACCACACCTAAACTAAAAATAAGTCCTACCTTTTCTATCGATTTATGCCCTACACTTAAAAAAATTGACATGATATCTGATGTAAATTGTGATGTCAACAAGCTGAACTTGCATCCATGCACACCAATGTGTCAAAGTCCCAGCTTGTCAGAAAACTCAAATTTTTTCAATTTTATATCTAATAGCACAACACCAACTGAACAGTTTTGTAGTGCTAATGGGACAGCCCTACATCCCTGTACTCCTAAGAGTCTAACTCCAGGTTTTCTACCCCACAGTCCTCAATTTTTCAAATTTCCCCCAAGTCCCAGGTACATGTGTCCAGCTGGCTGCCTGCCATGCTCACCCTGTCCACCAGCATCATCTGGATATTATACACAAAACTTCCATCCCTACATAAGTCCATCTTTTTCTCCAAACCCCATGGTGCCTCCTTGGATGTTCACTCACAGTCAAAAGCATAACAAAACGGGACCCAAACTAAAAGTAAAGGGGTCCAAGAACATGTTTAGTTGGTGGAAACGGTTAAAAGCAAGGTGTGCATTCTCTTTAACACTCTTCTTCAGTTACGTTTGTATGAATCTACATATCTGCATTCATTTTGCTCATCCTTTCCAGATACAAAAAGAAAAAGTTGAAGAAACAAATTAAAGTTTATGTTACTTTTGATGAAAAAACTTCTGACAGCCAACTAGAAGCTCTTCTGCGCTCATTAAACTTGGATTTCCTCCTGCCACTGATGAATAGTCATGAGGTAAGGAAGTATAGTCAAACCATAGCAACCTTATCTAAGCATAACATAGGATGAGATTTTTGAGTTGTTTTAGAACTTGATTTCCGATGTTTATTAATTAACAGCAAGTACTAAATCTGACAAGCCTTGGTATTAATTTTTTTTTTCTTTTTCATCTTTAGATGGATGTAGAGACTTTTATGCACCTAACAGAACTTGACTTAGAAGAATTGGGTATAGCTGACAAGGGGCTGAAGAATCTAATTTTGCAAAACATCACAAGTTTAAAGAGCAACATAGCATACAACGCATTACAACATCAGCGCATATAATGACATTGATGTTGAAATTTGTTTTTAGATGAGATTTTAACTAGACTTTCAATTTTAGTAATGCTTTGACAGCAATAAAATATTTTTACACTAGACAACTAAGTTGAATTATTGTTTTAACTCAAAGAACATACGGCATTTGTTTTTAGTTTTATTTTCAAAATAGTCTGTTGCACTTTACACTGTTTATTTTCTTTTGGAATGGCAATAATTGAGTAACATACCAAACACAAATCAGTCTATTGACTAGATCCATCAATATTAATCATATAGCTATAGACATGGTCAGAGAAATCATTAACACCCATGTCAATTTCATTTTTGGATGAAGTATAGAGGGCATTGCACATGCACACAAGGAAGACATGTTGTGATGGTAGGTTGAGATTGATAAACTTCAGATAGAAAATTTTTCTTACCCCATGAGCCATGAGTGATGTTTAGGAGCTACAACTTGCATCAATAAACCCATCTTAATGTTTTGAGAAAAATTCCTTCTTCCCAATCAAATCTGGCTTAATCTGAAAGGGAATTTTGTTTTTTAAGTGATAAAATTATACTTGATAAAATAGACAATACACAATCCAAACAATACATACCGTGTCTTCACCAGGCTTCCATCCAGCAGGGCAAACTTCTCCAAATTTATCAGTATATTGGAAAGCCTGCACAAGACGCAGTGTTTCATCTACACTGCGACCAACAGGGAGGTCATTCAAAGTGATTTGACGAATGACACCTCGGGGGTCAATAATGAATAAGCCTCTGTTGATAGAATGGAATGTTACTACATGACAGAAAATAGACAAACTAATCACACAGGTTACTTTAACATGAAACAAGAATATTACCGCAGTGTGTGGCCAAGCTCTTCAAGGTACACGCCATAATCCTTGGATATCTGATGGTTCATGTCAGACAACAATGGAATGCTAAGTTTACCAAGTCCACCCTCCTTGCGTGGCGTATTGGTCCATGCATGGTGAGTGAAATGGGAATCCACGGAGCATGCCACAACCTCGGTGTTTATTTTACGGAATTCCTCCAAACGGTCATTGAAGGCAAGAATCTCCGTAGGGCACACAAATGTACTAAAACACAAAATATACAAAAATAAAAGTATTATTTCGGAAGAGAGATAAGCACTGTAATTAATCATGATAAATTTTAAATAAATGTGACTTACAAGTCCAAAGGATAGAAAAAGAAAATAAGGTATTTTCCTTTGTAATCCGACAACTTGATCTCCTTGATTTCCCCATTGACAACGGCAGTCCCCTTCCATTCAGGGGCAGGTTTGGAAACTGAAATAGATAAGAAGATGAATGCCAAGGCCGACCTTTCAGAACTACCGATCCACTCTCATAAACCCAGCAGCAACAATATTTGACGACTGCTCTTAAAAGTACATGAGCCTTAGGGTAAATGACCCTATAACCTATACTCACTGACTGCCTTCGTCCACTGCAGCTTGTGGTCCCCGCCGTGTGGCCAGGTGTACGGGTACACATTACCTCCGGCAAACGAGTGACACGACTGCTCTTTCCCTATGGTTTCACTAAAAGTTTGACCCGCAACAAGGGCGGAACACAAGGCACAGAGTGCCAACAAGTACCAGCCGGCGCCCATGGTTGTTGTTTGTTGTGATCTGGAGGGGAGGTGGGTGGGTGGATGGCGTGGCGTGGCGTAGCGTAGCGGCGTGGCAGCACGGGTGGCAGGATGTGCATACGGGATGGACACACGCAACCGGGGCCACATCATACTTACACCATGTCACACGGCAATTACAAACCGCCTACGTGTCAGAAGACGTCGGCGAAAGCACTTCAGTTGTAGGAGACGAGATACCGTCCGTCAGCGATAGCCAAAAAGAGACGAGATAAATTTTTGATACTTTTGTACATAATTTAATGAACTTTATCAAGCTTATAAAGACTTTCAAAAACCACTCATTTTCACAAATGACAGCCTTGAATGTTTAGTTTTTATTATTTTTTTAAAAAAAAGAACTGGTTTAGAAGTAACTGTACAAACAAATAATAAAAGATTTTCTTTGTACAAAGAACATCATAACAGAAAGACAGCAGCTAAGATACTCACACTCCCATTCCATACGGAGAACAACAAAATCATTACAATAACTAACGAAATTATTACCTACATAGCTCACTCTTATCAACCCTTTTATCCCACACAATACTGAATCTGGAAACCATTAAACCATATTGATTTACCTTTGCAAACCACTTACTTGATCAACAAATTGCAATTAGTTACACATTCTTCATCAAACAAAATTAAAATGACAGATAAATTCATTACGGACTAGAAGAGAAAGGAAGCAGATTGTTTGATTGAAAGAGGAAGAGTGCCCAACACAGCAACATATTCAATTCCAATAAAATAGTTTGGAAATGCAGCAAAGTTGAAATAGAAGTTACACCAAGAGAGAAGAATAGAGGAAAGAAACATCTGATGTTACAATTTTTTTCTAGAATGCAAAGGAAACATCATTTCAAGAGGGATAGCTCTTACTATGATCATCAAGTGACAACCAAAGGATATTCACTCACAGAGTGCATAAATATCCTGCCATACCGTATAAAGAGCTAATATGGACCATGCTGACACCCTCTTATTTTTATGTTCCGCTTCTGTGTGACTTGCCTAACCACTGAGCTGTCGCCCAGCATTGTCAGGAACACAACA
>NW_026267194.1:354829-356665 GCF_000697945.3 Frankliniella occidentalis | reverse complement strand
GTGCTCGACAGGCCTGCCCACCGCCCAGGCGGCCCGCCGGGTGAGCTGGCAGACCCGCTGCGCACCGGTGCTCGACAGGCCTGCCCAGTGCCCACCCCCCAGGCGCTCGCTTACGTTTCCTATGTAATTTAATCGCGCAATATTTATTTTTTTGAGTTGACATATTTCCAACCCTTTTCCCTGTGTATTGGTTTCATGCTTTTGTACGGTAATTGTTTTCTCTGTTTGTTTGTTTGTTTGTTGCCCTTTTTGATCGCCGTAATATCCCCCGTCGACTGTCTTCTTAATCTGTCCCCCGTTTTGTATCATGAACAACGTGTCGTTTGTTTTCAGGAACGCGTCAAGGTAGTAAGTATGCGGCCTGGATATTGAGCATTGTCGGCACCAGACGGTATTTGTTTATACTTTAGTCTCGCACCTGCCTTCTAGCCCCGCCCTCTGCGTTCTGTCTCTACTGTCTGCACATTGCGGCTGCCCCATCATCATCATCTGTTCATTTAGAAAGTCACCCAAGACCTCACAAAGTTCTAAATCACCCGCTGATGTTGACTGCGCCACTCGTTAAGTTTGTATTATTGCATCTTTCGGCGTTTTTTTTTTCTTTTGTCCACAATGAATTTCCTTGCATTCCCTGACGAACAAGCATGTATTCAAAATGTAGTTGTCGTATAATCGGAATGGTGCCGTTGAGTTAGTTAGATGACCCCCCCCCCCCTTTCCCCCTTATCTAAGCTCATGTCACTGTCTTTACTCTGCTTACACTTTTTTAGCGTAGATCTTCCAGTCGTCGTAGCGGTTGCTTCCCGCAGCTCAGTAGGCGTAGGCTGTAGCATTTGATAGCGCTCGCAATTACAAAACTCACCTACACTTCAACAAATTCTCAACATTCCTTCTAATCATTTCTTTTTCATGCATCTGTATTTTGTCATGCCTCTTTGAATGACGTTGCCTTTAATACTTTGCATATGAAGTGAACCGTCGTTTTGGAAAATGAAACGTTAATTAAAACAGAAACAATTCAAAGGCCAGATATGAACAGCAGCCGCAACGATGTCGATACGACCTCCTGTCGGTTTGCATCGTTTTCTTGAGCTGCTCTTCTTCTGGGAACTCCCTCCGACTCCGAATGCAAGCCGAGCATGTCTGTTGCAGGGGAAGGGAACGGGCTCAGGGCACAGGACCCTCCTGTACGGCAATGCCATCCTGCTCCGGCACCAGAACAGCGACATGGTGAGTCGACAGAGCGAGTGATCCCTTTCAAATGACACTACTCAACAGTGCACTAAACTTGCGTCCTGTTCAGTACCTGGCGTGCCTGTCGACCAGCTCCTCCAACGACAAGCTGTCGTTCGACGTGGGCCTGCAGGAGCACTCGCAGGGCGAGGCCTGCTGGTGGACCGTGCACCCGGCCTCCAAGCAGCGGTCCGAGGGTGAGAAGGTCCGCGTCGGCGACGACCTCATCCTGGTGTCGGTGGCGACCGAGCGCTACCTGGTGAGGAGGGGGGAGGACGACGGCCAACTCTGTGGGCAAGTCGGCGACGTCCACCCCCGCACTCACACGCATCCTTCTCGCACCCCTTGTTGCAGCACACCACCAAGGAGAACGACCTGTCCGTGGTGAACGCCTCCTTCCACGTGACGCACTGGTCAGTGCAGCCGTACGGCACCGGCATCAGCCGCATGAAGTACGTGGGTGAGTACATCCTCAACCAGATGCATATGGGCGAGACGAGACAGGAGACGCCGCAGACATCTCCAGGGCCGGGCAGAGTGTCTTTCTTTGGCTACCGCGGGCGACCGCGGCAGCGCCGGCGCCCCTCCAATATGGATAACTGG
>NW_026267194.1:349838-354779 GCF_000697945.3 Frankliniella occidentalis | reverse complement strand
AGCAGACAAAAACAAAATTAATTTTGATGTTCTAATATTTTGAGTCTAACTTTCATAGAGGAAAAATAAAATATAAGTCCTCAACTATTTTAAAACAGACCCAGCAACTTGTCCAAATTTATCTTTTTAGGAGAGATGTAAAAATGACCTCATGAATTTCCAGTTTTCTAACATCAGTTGTAAAAAATACAATAAATACCATTCTCAATTTACATGCATATCAATTACTTAGAAGACAAATATAACTCGTCTTCTTTCTTCACCTTTTAACTGTATCCACTTGATAAGGGATAGGTGAAGCACAGAACAAAGTCTTAGTACAATAATTTGCACACAACTTTTCCAAAAGAGGCAGAATGACTTGTGAAGTCTCTTCACGAAACTTTGTCCATAGATTACAAGTCCTCAATTAATGTACAGCATAACAAACATCTACCAGTGCATATCTAATGTTCAGTGGCACACAATATTAACACTAAAAAATCCAAACTTGGCTACTATCCTTATTATAAATTGCATATTTTGTGCAAAACTGAATAATCAGATTCTGACGGTGCAGCACAAAGTACACATGAGAAAAATCACAGAACAACAGTAGCATGTCCTACTGCATGCGACAAAACTTTGAAGTATTATATCGTATCAAGTCTTTCCTCAACAAATAAAATTAACATCAAAACTTTCCCACACTAGAAAGCTCCAAATGGAACTGAAATCAAAGTTTTGCTATTAAGCAGCAGCAAAAACAAAGTTAACATCCCAAAACAGGGCCCACTGGCAAATCTAAGAATAAGGGAAAATAGAAATGCCATTCAAATACATCAAGTCACTTTGAAGCGTCCAGTGGCATTGACTCAAGAAACACAGAGTCTAGACCCCTCGGTGAAATTAAGCAATTAAAAAATTGGGGAGGGGAGGGGCAGGTGTCAGCTCAAAGCCATGTTTTCAAAATTATGCTGCAGCTTAACACTGGTCAATCACATTAAAAATTAATGATATTTGATAATTGATCAGTAGTAATTCTGCTTTATGTGTGTTTCCATAGAGTACAAAAATTACAGTGTTCTTTTGAATCAGAAGTTATGAAATCTGAAATCTACAATAGATATATAAAAGAATCATTTTACAACACTTCTAGCAGAAAATATACATCAAATAGTACCTTAGCTGCAATAGACTTGTATTTAAATCAAGGAGACTTAAAAGGATAAAAATATACCAACTGATAAATGAGACTTCATACAGATTTTGATGACAAATCTGTAATTGACCTGCCATTTGCATCTGACAATTCAAATTATATTTTTTTACACCAAGATAGAAAGGTTACACCTTTTCCTGACAATTTATTGCAAATACTTCTGATTACCCATCACATCACATATTAAAAGCACCTCTCAAAACAGGACATATCCATCATTTCATTAGTCTGTTCTCCAATTACTGAAAGTTCAAGCCCAATACTTATATAGACTAATGCAGTTAATAAATCAATCAATTTTGACAGTTGAGTAAATTTTGCGAACAAAGAAACTTGTTCCAATGTAGCCTACTGTACCACACAAAATCCCCAGCATTGCACTAAACAATGCCATGTAGCCAAAATAAAAGGCTGTCTGAAACAGACCATACATTCTGAAACAGAACAAATGAAATAGTTAGTCAAAGGAACTACATATCCTCAATCCACAAACAGCTTTTTTTTCAAAACATTTAAATGAACTTACTTTGTTTTAAAGAAGAAGTAATAAAATGAATATAGGTAAACATAACCAGACGTAGAAGCCGCAGCCATGAAACTTGTCCATTGCCTGATAAACAGAAAATTTGGATAGAATTGAATAAATGATATCATCACAGTAGATCTTAAATGAAGACTTCATTGAGTAATACCGCTTAAGAACTTACCATCGGTAATCCTCAGCATTCAGGAGGAAATATGTGCAGACAATTGTAACACACACAGTTACAACAGTTAAAATAAGGAAGACCAGGAGCATGAACCCATAAACATAATAGATTTTGTATGCCCAGAATGATGTAAAGATGAAATACCTTGAGAAGAAAAAATGTACAAATAATTTTATTTACTTATAAACTATTGTTTCAAAAGTTTACACCAGCCATAAGATGTTGCATTGAGCAGCTCATTAAGTTACAGTCAAAATCAAGACTCACATTTCAATGAAAATTGACCCAAAGGGTAAAATACCACCAAGTGACACTATAACCATGGGTTCCATGAACCACTTTTTCTCAGGGATGGGACGGGGGACAGCATTTATTCTGCAGGGAAAGTCAGGCTGTCCATTTAAATTACGTCCTAAAACTGTGCCAACTGTAGTTAAAGGAAGTATTACAAACAGACATATGCATGTCACTGCAACCTGCAATCAAACAACCAAAAAATAACTAAAAGTAACAAAATGTAACAATTGTTTCAATGGATGAAATAATCATTCATTCATACCATTGTTCCAAATGGAATTGCACGAGATGCATGGTAGTAAATCGCAATGAAATTAATGAAGAACGCTGTTCCACAGACAAGTACTGGAAGAAGAGATGCAGACACCAACATTTGTCTGATCCAAGTTCGACCACCAAATCTCGCATATAGTGAACCTCCAAAGTAGCCATTGACAGGGGATGAGGCAGCATACACGAAAATTGCAGTACTCAACATGGAGCCTCGTCTAAAAAGTTGTATACAGAAGTTAGACACAGTAACCAATTTTGTCTAACAACTGCTACATTAGCATGTTCTAGACTGTACTTACTCTGTGTAAAGCTCTCCTAATATAGCAAACACAATAACGCATGTCGTCACAACTGTTACTTGGTATCCTGTACCAATCAAAGCTGAGAATATAAGAGGGTGTGAAGGTGCTCGGAAAACATCACCATGGACCTGCTTCCAGCCATACTCATCGCCTAAATCTCGTTCCTAATAGTAAAAAAGTGCAGTAACAAACAAAGATACAGATCTCAAACAGATAAAAATTTAAAGATTATGTGGTATGTTATGAAAAAGAGGAATACAAATTAATAGTTTACCATATCATCCATTTCCTCATCTTTGCTGTAACGTGCGTAATCCTTGCGCAAAGTCCTCATGAGAATCATGGAAACTAAACCCACTAAAAAGATTACCATCATAAAACTGTTAAAAATGCTGAACCAGTGAATCTGCAAAATATAATACAAGCCAATAAGTACAGCCTTACTCGTAAATTAAGATAAGAAAAATAAACATTTTTTAGAAAACAAACCCTGTGTTGGAAGAAATTTGGATCCAAATACTTGTCAAATCTGTCTTCATAATGAATATTAGATGGCTTCCAATTGACCTCATAGGTAAAAGGAATAACAGCATCAGGAGAAAGTTTGTGCCTGACCTCTTTGGTCAAGTTAACATCAACAATTTGCTTTCCGTTGTATCCAATGTCAAATCTCTTGTGAGTCCATATGTAATAATTTGTGGTACCATCCTTTTCTTCCATTTCACCAACAATACCTAAAAATAAGGAATTATAATAGCAATTAAAAAAAATTAAGATGCTATTAAAGTGTAAGTGTGAAAATGTGAGCTTATTAGAGAACTCACCCCAAATAGGCAGGTCATCAATGTACATTTGATACCAGTACTGATTTTTAACAGCATACACAAACTGCCTGTACTTATCACCATCTAATGCTAGTTCACAATAAGTCGTGCGAGAAATGTCCGCTGCAAATTGAAAATTTTTAATCTAAATTGTAGGGACGCAAAAGCAATGGATCATTCTTTAAAAGTTGTCAACGTAAAAAGTACCTTTAAATTCCATCTTCAGTCCACTGAATTCCAGCTCCACTCCTTGTAATGCTTCACCAATAGTTTCATGGTAATGACTGATAGAATCCTTGCGCCCAGTACAAAATGGTAAAGTGAAGTAGCCATAAGTTTCTTGACGGTTGTGGTATGGGCCGACAGTGTTCATCCACAGAACCACTTCATCATTATCTTCATACTGTGGAAAGAGAATGTGCATTAGGTGACTTCCTAGAATTAAAGCATTTCTTGTGGAGTAGCCCTCGAACTTCTGTAAAGCCTAGTAAACACATCTTTATTTGCTTAGGGATCTACAAGGATGAGAAGATAAGTCTTCAACAACACGACAAATCTAAAGAAGCCACAAGGAGACATTATATTAATGTAATACGAAAAGACTTGGATAACGTAAAGAAGTATTAATGAAGGGTATATTTACAAATTGTCTGTTGTTTATTTATGTAGGGCAAGGCACTGTTGACTTCAGTTATACAAAAACAAAGAGATTGTTGTGATATACGGAGAAAAGTAAATAAAGGAATCAAACAAATAAACAATATAGCCTGTTGATGAAAGTACAGGAGTATGTATCAAAAAATTAAAATATGGTTAAAAAGTTAAGTGACATACAATTTGCCACTGCTGTGCCACAAATACAAAACCAACTTAACTGTAAGACTACTGGAAAACCTACACTGTGCTCAGTGTTTCAGCCGGTTACGCGTTTTTATTGCATATGTGAACTTAGTTTCTTCGCATATTGTCAGTTAATTCCAAACAATTTCCTAACCAAACACTTACTACATGGTTGTGCTCGTCTCCGTTTGCACCCCACAACAAGCAGAAAACAGTGAGTATATAAAGGCTAGACATATTTGCTGTGATGTTTCAAGCTTAGTGGGGCCAAAGTTAGTCGGCACCGAAGTATCTTCTCAAGGAAATATCCCCCATTGAAGAGGAAAAAGACTGAAGTTCGAATATTTCTTCTTTGACAGCGGCTGCGGCACACAGACAGGCGAGTTTTTGAGGTTTCTTGCGGCCGAATGGCAGACGAATCTCACTACTGCCACGTCGACTCGCTAGAGTGCGCCACCGCCGCGCAGCCGCGCCGACTCGGCCGCCGAGAGTCG
>NW_026267194.1:338721-344525 GCF_000697945.3 Frankliniella occidentalis | reverse complement strand
TTTTTTGTTACTTTAATTTACTTTATTTTGTTTTGCTGATTAGCGACGAGGCAACCACAGCGTCGTCCACGTTCTGCCTGCGGCAAGAGAAGGACGACCAGAAGGTGGTGCTCGAGGACAAGGACCTGGAGGTGATCGGCTCGCCCATCATCAAGTACGGCGACAGCACGGTGCTGCTGCAGCACTCCGAGACCGGACTCTGGCTCACATACAAGGTACCCGTCATCGCGGTGGAGTTAGGATACGACGATGTATAGCGGCCGACCCGCGGGCCTGCGCCGCCACCGCCGCCACAGGACCGACTATATCCACGCTTTGTGGTTCGTTTCCCTTCTTCCAGTCATACGAAACGAAGAAGAAGGGCGTCGGCAAAGTGGAGGAGAAACAGGCCGTGCTGCACGAGGAGGGGAAGATGGACGACGGCCTGGACTTCAGCCGGTCGCAAGAGGAGGAGTCCCGCACCGCCCGCGTCATCCGAAAGTGCTCTTCCCTCTTCACGCAGTTCATCGTGTGGGTACCAGTTATTTTTTAGGCGCGTTTAAGGACGACAGCAGTGCTGTCACAGCACGTTATTTCCGACGATACAAATTTGATCTTTTTATGTTGATCTCAATTTGAGAAAGAACATTTCAAAAATAAAAATAAAAGAAAGAACTCAAGGAAAGAACAAACAGCGCGCCGAGATACTTTTGCCGCACAGGAAACAAGAAACAGCGAACAGCCGCGCCGCGCGCCGCAGATGTTCATTTGTTGGGTGTTATTGTTTACATTTGAATTTCGAGCGGGTGCAGGTCTTGCCGTTTTACGGACTTTCGTCATTTGTAGAACATTTTTCTTCCCAACGTTTATGTTCGTTCAATGGCATTTATTTCATGCAAATTATTCATGACAGTGTCACTAAAGATACATGCACCCGTGGAGCGATTGCTGATACGTGCCTCTTAACCTTCCTATCACCGGTTTGTTTACATCTTGTCTTCTGAAGTGTTTTCCTCAGCAGCTGCTATGCCTATTTTTAAAAAATCTGTTTACGATAATATTGTTCATTCCTTTCGCTATCTAACTGACGTAAATTTTGTTTTCGTTTCAGAGGGTTGGAGACTCTGCAGATGAATCGCAGACACTCAGTTTTCTGTCAAACCGTCAACTTAAGCGAAATGGTCATGTGTCTTGAAGATTTGATTAACTACTTTGCTCAGCCTGAAGAAGACATGGGTATGTATATCCTCTTTCCCTTTCTCACTTTCTCTCTGTTATAATCGGTTAATGTGAGAGTTTGGTTTTCTTTAACAGAGCATGAGGAGAAACAAAATCGCCTTCGTGCCTTAAGAAACCGCCAAGACTTATTCCAAGAAGAAGGAATTTTGAATTTAATTTTGGAGGCAATTGATAAAATAAATGTGATAACCTCTCAAGGATTTCTGGTTGCCCTTGCTCGAGATGAATCAGGACATAGCTTTGAAATCATCTCTGCATATTTGTATCAGTTACTAGGTATGCAGTTATTTTTCTTTCTTACTAGTTTCTCTTTTAGTAGGTTTTGAAAATTGATTTTGAAAATTATCCTTTTATTCACAGCGGCTATCATAAAGGGAAACCATACCAATTGTGCTCAGTTTGCAAATTCAAATCGTTTAAATTGGTTATTCAGTCGACTAGGCTCACAGGCATCCAGTGAAGGAACTGGAATGTTGGATGTATTGCATTGTGTGCTCATTGATTCTCCTGAGGCTTTGAACATGATGAGAGTATGTTTTAAGTACACATTCACTTACCCTTTTCTGCTTTAATTTTACATTTAGTTTTACATTAATTTTGCTGTTTTACTTCAGGATGAACATATCAAAGTAATTATATCCCTTCTCGAGAAACATGGAAGGGATCCCAAAGTTCTCGATGTTTTGTGTTCCCTCTGTGTTGGTAATGGTGTTGCTGTGAGGTCTTCACAGAATAATATATGCGACTACCTGTTGCCTGGTAAGAATCTTCTGCTACAAACCCAGCTGGTGGACCACGTTGCCAGGTAGGTTTCCTTATTTGATCTTCTTATGTTGAGGAATTATACTGTTTTTTAGCAGTATGTAAGAAAAACAAACATCACAATTTTTCAGCATACGCCCCAATATTTTTGTTGGCCGCGTTGAGAACTCTGCTGTGTATCAAAAATGGTATTTTGAAGTAACAATGGATCACATTGAGCAAACAACTCATATGATGCCTCACCTTCGTATTGGTTGGGCTAATACATCAGGGTATGAGCAATCCACAGATATTATATAAAAATAAAAAAAAGCATGGTTAGATTATGTCATTATTTTTAATGTTTTTTCATTTATAGATATGTTCCATACCCTGGTGGTGGTGAAAAATGGGGAGGTAATGGTGTTGGTGATGATCTCTACTCCTTCGGTTTTGATGGAGCCAATCTTTGGAGTGGTGAGATATTGATTTCCATGTCCTTTCCCACTTATTTTGAACTTCGTGTATCTAAACATGTTTTTGATAAGAGTTGACATGTATTTTAAAGGTGGCAGGAAGACTTTGGTCATTGCTGGAGCCAGTGAACCTTTTATTAGGAAGGGTGATGTCATTGGCTGTATGCTAGACCTGACTGTTCCAATTATCAGCTTCACCTTCAATGGCATGCGAGTTCCAGGTTCATTCCGTAAATTTAATTTGGACGGAATGTTCTTCCCTGTAATGAGCTGCTCATCAAAGCTAAGGTCAGATTTCTTTTTAAGAAAAAGATTGTAATTTTTATGATAATTCTACCTCTGATTTTTCATTTATTGTAATTCTTTTAGTTGCCGTTTTCTTCTTGGAGGAGATCATGGTCGTCTCAAGTATGCACCCCCAGAAGATGACTTTTCGCCATTAGTAGAGAGCTTACTGCCTCAACAACAGTTATCTCTAGATCCTTGCTTCTATTTTGGTAATCTGAATAAAAGTGTTCTTGCTGGACCATGGCTAATTGAAGATGACACAGCATTTGTGCCAACTCCTGTTGATACTGCAATGGTAATTCTTCTCCTCATTATTTTATGATATTTTACAATGCTCATGAAACTGTGCAAAGTTCTACAATGTGGATGTGCTTTTCTTTCCAGATAACTCTGCCTAGCTACATTGAGAGCATTCGAGACAAACTAGCTGAAAACATTCACGAAATGTGGGCCATGAATAAGATAGAGGCTGGCTGGTCGTTTGGAGAGAGACGTGAAGATATGCGACACATTCATCCTTGCCTGGTGCAATTTGACAGGCTTCCTCCTGCAGAAAAGCGCTATGATTCTCAGCTAGCTGTGCAGACTTTAAAGTGTGTAATCTATTTGTCTCATATGTCTGCTTATGAAAATTCAAGTTTGCTGTGTTCCTTTTTTTCATTTTGTGCACTTTTTTTTTAAAGGACAATTTTATCTCTGGGCTATCACATAACTATGGATAAGCCTCCTTCCAGAATTAAAACTGTTCGTTTACCAAATGAACCATTTCTGCAATCTAATGGATACAAACCAGCTCCACTAGACCTTTCAGCGATCACCCTCACTCCAAAACTAGAGGAGTTAGTTGACCATCTTGCCGAAAATACACACAACTTGTGGGCCAAAGAACGAATTCAACAAGGATGGACTTATGGTCTCAATGAGGTAAGCTGCTTAATTTTTGTTGATGCGAATCGGCGACTTGCGTAGTCTCTGATGTTTTTCTCTGTACTTGATTTGCATTGCTCAGGACTCAGAGATGCTTCGTAGTCCTCATCTTGTGCCGTACGTGAAAGTGGATGAGGCCATCAAGAAAGCTAACAGGTTTGTTCGAAAACTGTACTTTACCTCCCTTTTATCCAAGATCACTTTTCAAATAATGTGTTTTATTTCAGGGATACAGCAAGTGAGACTGTTCGAACCCTATTAGTATATGGATATGTTCTTGACCCCCCAACAGGAGAGGCACATGAAGGTATATTTTGTTTGTTTTATATTCTAGAAATTGTAATGGGTTTTACTTATGTGCATATTTTCTCTTTTCTCAGCTCTTATGGCTGAAGCTGGCCGAAGTCTGCAGGCATCCTTCAGAACTTACAGAGTTGAGAAGAACTATGCCGTAAGCACAGGAAAATGGTTTGTATCTCCCTCCAATTAAAATAAAAGAGAATGGATTATACTCATGTATACTTTATTGATACTTTATTGAAAGACAATTTGCATGTGTTCCAGGTACTTTGAATTTGAAATTCTGACTGCTGGTCCTATGCGTGTTGGTTGGGCCCGTGCTGATTGCAACCCTGGCTGTATGCTGGGAAGTGATGAATATACTTGGGCCTTTGACGGATATAATGTAAGTACAATTTTGTTAAATTTGCAGATGGGTGATTTTGATGGAATCAAATTAAATTTGATAGCACTTGCCTTACAATGCTCCACAGGTGAATATCTATGTTTAGATTTTTTTTTCAGTCTTTGTAATAGGGTTGCAGTATCTTTCTTTTCATACACACTGCTTCTTACTTTACATTTTCTTTTAAATGAGTTGTGGAAGTTGTTTCCACTAAATTGACCAAGGCAAATGGCTTTCTAATTTTCTGTATTTCATTGTATGACAACAATTTCCCCTGTTAATTATGATGGATCCAGGCTATGAAGAAGCACATGGGATTAAGTGAACCATTCGGTAGGCGGCCAAATGTTGGGGACATTGTGGGCTGCTTCCTAGACTTGTATGATAATACCATCTGTAAGTGCCCAGTTCCCTCACTGACATGCAAAAGTTTGCTCACCAACTTTTTAACCAACACTTTTTGGTTGTCCCACACAGAGCTTGCTCTGGTACATTTTGCGCATCCCATGTTCTAAAATTGGACAAAGTCAAAAATGAACATGGACTTTGTATTGCAAGCTTGGTCCTATTCCCTGCTCGGAGCCTAAAGCCTGTCATCCTAAAGTGTACTCAGTGTATTCATCTGTGTATTGTCCCTGTTTTTTCCATGGTGCATTTAGCATACAATGACCCATTCCTTTTGTGTGCAAATCATTCTATTGTCAGGTTTTGTTTTTTTCCTTTTTTTTTTTTTTAAAAAAAAAAGGTAATTTTTTGATTTTTAAGTCCAATTAAATGTGAAAAAAATCCTTAAAATTTTGATTAGCTGTAAGCTGATGAAATTTTGAAAAACACAGAATCTTAGTGTTCTTTCCCAGCACATCTTTCAGGCTTCATTAAATTAGTTCAGGTGATCCTAATTGTTTTCCATGGTGTAGGTAAACAATTCTTTACAGAACAATGTCGAACAGAATATTTAGATTTCACTCTGCCTGACAGTCGAAGAGAAGGCTTTGCAAGGAGCCCACTCAAATAGACTGATGGGCAGCACCATGCTTTCCTGGACAGCATTGATGGTAAAACATTCTATCACTTTATTCTTCTGCTTGAAGGAGGAGAAGGTTTATAATGGACTGGCTGAGTCCTTTGGCCGTCAGTGTCAAGTTGGGGACGTGGTTGGGGTGTTCCTAGATCTGATTGATCGTACCATCAGTAAGTGCTGTCCTAGTCTTTGTGGCTTACCAAATGCTTGTCTTTCCTCAATAAAAACAAAAAACAAAAAACAAAAAATAGTCCTGACGGTTTGCTATGTATCCTATTCTGCCCAATGTGCAGATGTCTTTTGAGTGCTTCACTTTGATCATGCTTTGATTGCAGCATCAAGAACAATTAACTTAAGCTGGTTTTGGCGTCTGTTTACTTTTGGTTGTAAAAGTTTAAAGTTTTGATCTTTTACCTAGAACTGCTAACCTCATTAAATCCACTTATTT
>NW_026267194.1:337763-338671 GCF_000697945.3 Frankliniella occidentalis | reverse complement strand
GCGGGGGCCGGCTACTGCTCCTGGCTATTCTTGTGCTAGGCCCACCCCGCGCCACCCCGCGTGCCGCTCGGCGGCCGCTGCTTTGAGTGGCCAGGCCCCCAGTAGTCCGCCCTGGTCCCGGACCGCCGCCGCGCAGGACCAGAGAGCATAGGCCGCTGCGGCCTCCCTTCGATCCCCGAGCATCTGGCCGACGACGCCGACGACGCCGACGACGACGCGTGAAGGCAGCAGGAGGAGCAGCAGGAGGAGGGCTAGCATCGGGGCGCCCGCGCCCGCCCCGACGCCAGCATGGCCGACAACGAGGGCGGCTCCGAGCAGGATGACGTCTCGTTCCTCCGGACGGTGAGCGGCGTGGCGCGAGCGAAAGGGAATGCTGACCCCCTCCCTCTCTCCCCCCGCCCTCTCCCCCTCCCGGCCACGCTGTCGTCGCGGTAGTGCTCGAGTTGCTCTTGACTCAGCGCCCCGCCGGTGGCATATCTCTGGCATCCGTTCTGACATGTGTCCAGATGCACCCTGGTGGTGCTGTGTGGCCACCTCAGCCCCCTCCCTCCCCCACTTTCCCCTCCAACCATCATGCTGGGCAGCAAAAGATGCATTACATAACGTTAGAAATCACTAGTGCATCCTGAACCATGCAGACGCTTTGTTGATCCTGGCCACGCGCGCCACGGGGAGTGAAACCGAGAGCAATGTTGAGGTGGCTTTAGAGGACCGCAAGCCCAGCTCCGATAAGGCGAAGGCGACAACGAAAGTGTTACGCGTGGGCAAATAATGCGAGTGTGTCTGCCCCCGCGTTGGGGGAAGGGGGGGGGGTTCTCTACTGTACCAAGGTCTGCGACCTTAATTTAGGGAGCTCACTAACTGTAGCTGAAAGAGTTTGTTTTGCCAAGTCATCACAATAAAACAAA
>NW_026267194.1:307368-326417 GCF_000697945.3 Frankliniella occidentalis | reverse complement strand
ATGTTTGTATTAATTTACATATAGTTGGACAATTTTCTTTGTTACATTTTCAGGTGAATTGTTTCCCTGTGCCCATAATATTTCTCCTCAATTTGAAGTTTTACACCAGAAAGCATGAACAATTTAATTTCCCACACAGAAAATCCTAAAAAAATTCTGATCCTGTTTTAGGTTTTTCTCTCAATGGAGAATTGTTAATGGATGCCCTTGGGGGAGAGACTACTTTTGGTGATGTGCAAGGTGATGCATTTATCCCCGCATGCACTCTTGGTGTAGGACAAAAAGCAAGATTGGTGTATGGGCAAGATGTTGACTCGTTGAAGTTTTTCACTACTTGTGGTTTGCAGGAGGGTTATGAACCATTCTGTGTGTAAGTAAACAAAATTAACTGATGGCCACCTTTTTTCTATCCATCTATTGGTATTTCATGCCTATATTTCTTACTTTTTTTGTGTAGGAATATGAACCGACCTGTTACTTACTGGTACACCAAGGATCAACCTATTTTTGAAAATACTGATGACATGGTTGACTCGCGAATTGATGTAACCAGAATTCCTGCTGGATCCGATACGCCTCCCTGCCTTAAAATTAGTCACAACACATTTGAGACAATGGAAAAAGCCAACTGGGAGTTCCTCCGACTCTGCCTTCCTGTAATATGTCAGAGTTCATTCATTGAGTATGTAGAAAGTTACTTAAAACTATTTGTTCATGTCCTTATTTAGTATCTGTTTATCAATTTTTTATTACTTTCTACCACAGTGAGGGTGAAAAAATCAGGCGCTGGCAGGAAATAAAAGTTAGGCAACACCGACTGTTAACTGAAACTGAACAGACAACCCCAGCCCACCTTGAACAAATTATGAAGTCTGGATTTTCTCTCAGTGACATCAAAGGTAATTCTTTGTTTTGGAGTGTAAAAGCAATTTTTATTCTCCTCTCACCACTTTCTCCACTAAATGAAAATTGTATTTTAAGGCCTACAGCGTGGGTACTCAGAGGATGCAGCCGAAAATGATGAGGTGGGAAGACCTGATAACTCACCAACCACTCAAAGTAAGCTGAAACGATTACCTTCCAGACCTCCAAGAAAGGGCTCACTGTCTCGTACCAATGGATTTGACTCTAACACATTAGACGCTGGTAAGTCTCACTAAAGACTAAATGAAATTTAAGATATTTTCAACAACCCTAACAATAGTTATAATTTAGGTGGTAAAATACATAGATCAACAAGTGAGATGGACATGAATCGATTTGACAGCCAGAAAGACACTGAAGCTGATAAAAAGAAAAGAGGCCGCTCACCCTTCAGGTAAATCTTTATAATCATAATAGATAAAACTGTTAAAAAATTTATCATGGTAGAAAACTTTTTAAAATGAAATTGCTTAGGTTGTTTAAGAAACGTGACAAGAGTGGGGATCGTCTGAAGAAAGCGAAAACCCCTGAGCCTCCTTCATCAGGTTCAGACCGGCAAAACCATGGACGCTCTGGACCTGCCAATAACTTGGCCCGCACCAACCCTCAAGTCAGGGTTTCTCAGGTATGTTTCTTCAGGCATATTCTGTTTTGGTTGGGATAGACAGCTTATGTAATAACTGTATTGATAATTGATTTTACAGTCTGACCTTAAAGCTGCAGCTCCAACTACAACAGAGAGGGGTCCTAAAATTATGTCTGTTACTCCAGCAACTGGCATTGAAGCCATAGGAAATGAAATCTATGATGCGGATTGCTTGAAACTGATCAATGAATACTTTTATGGAGTTCGTATTTTTCCTGGTCAGGATCCCACTCATGTTTATATTGGTTGGGTGACCACTCAGTTCCACTTGCACAGCAAAGACTTCAACCAGAGCCGTGTAAGGAAGGCTGAGGTTCATGTTTGTGATGATTATGACCGTCTGCTTGAAAAGTAAGGAGATAAAAATCAAAATATCTTTCCTGGCAATTACCCATCGTTTATTGAATTTCTTATTTATTTTACATAATCAAAAATATTTGTTTCCAGAGTGGAACGTCAAAGCTGCTATATGGTGCGAGCCGATGAATTGTACAATGAAGTTACACAAGATGCCTCTGGAAAAGGTGCTTCTCAGGGAATGGTTGTAGGCTGCTCTGTTGATACTGCCACAGGTTACATCACTTTTACCTGTGAAGGGAAGGAAACTTCTCATCGATATAAGGTTCTATAATTCAATTTTTTGTATCATTACTTTTGACACAACCACATACTCAATGAATTCCTGTTTATTTTGCAGATGGAACCAGAAACTAAATTATTCCCAGCTATATTTGTAGAAGCAACAAGCAAAGAAATCTTGCAAATTGAACTTGGAAGGACATCAACTACGCTTCCTCTTTCTGCCGCTGTTCTTCAGAATTCTGATAGGCATGTCATTCCTCAGGTGATTGACAACACTCCTAACTTCTTTTTTAAATTAGTCAAGACTATAACTAGCTTGACTGTTGTTTAACATGTTTTTGTTGTTTGCAGTTCCCTCCGAGATTGAAAGTACAGTGCCTCAAACCTCACCAATGGGCTCGTGTCCCAAATCAGTCTCTACAAGTCCATGCTCTGAAATTGTCCGATGTTCGGGGATGGTCTATGTTATGTGAAGATCCCATTTCAATGCTAGCTCTCCACATTCCGGAAGAAGACCGCTGTATTGATATCCTAGAGTTGATTGAAATGGAAAGACTTTTAAGGTAAGGTCAAGACTCAACTTGGAAATGACAACACTTTTCTGTAAACTTTTACACTTTAATAATCAACAACTGTTGTTGCAGTTTCCATGCTCATACCTTAACTCTGTATGCGGCACTGTGTTATCAATCCAACTATCGAGCAGCTCATACTCTATGTCAGCACGTAGATCAGAAACAATTGCTCTATGCTATCCGATCAGAGTTCATGTCTGGACCACTAAGACTTGGTTTCTATGATCTTTTAATTGCCCTTCACCTTGAAAGTCATGCTACAACCATGTAAGTAAATAAATACGGATGAATATTTTGTGCCTCTACTCCATTTGTTTGCATATCTGTTGTTTTGTTTTTTTGTTGTTGTTTTTTTGTTGTAAATTCATGCTCTTGTCCTTAACAATTTTTTTCAGGGAGGTGTGCAAAAATGAGTATGTCATACCCTTAGGTCCGGAGCTGAAATCTCTGTATGAAGACCCTGACATGTGTCATTCCCTTCGTTCTCTTGACACTCAATCCATCCAACCTCAAATGAAAATGACTGACATTGCGTAAGTTAACAAGTACCTATAATTATTTGATACAGAAAATAAGCAAGCTCAATGTGAGGGTTCCTCTTAAATTTGACTTTTATTCCAATATGTCAAACACACTTCAAGAACAAACATTGTTTTTTAAATACAATAATTACTCCACTTATACTTATGGTATTTTTTGCAAGGACTCATTTTGCTTTTCAGTTTTTCCCCAACTTCCCATCTAACTTGTTGTGATAAGTTCAGAATCAGAACTTTTAATTTCAAATGACAAGCCCCATTTTCCCTTTTTTCCTCCCAATGCTGTATTTTTTAATTAGTTTTTAGTGCTTTTATTATCACTGATGCATGGTACCCTTGCTTTTAGTTTGAAGCCTGTTTATTACGATTTTTCCAATGTATTTCCAGGGGGATGGACAGCAGTGCACCTGGGACAGGCTTTGACCCGAAGAATAACCCTATCCCTGTAGTGTGAGTCAAATTATCTGCTTCTCCCCCCCTCTTTTTTGTTTTTTTCCTTTTTTTTTGCAAATTAAATAACGTTAAGTTACAAAGAAAAAACTCTGCCTTTACAAATATTACTCTACACTAACTCTGACAATAGCATTCTTGTATAACATTTACCAATTGTCCAATTCAACATGATAAGATAAGTTAAGAATCTAACTAGACTAGATTTATGTTGTTTGAATTACTGTAATTGTTTTGTGCTTATTTTTTCTCTGAGATAAATGTTTCTGTTGTATTTTATTTTGGTTTCCTACTGGTGTCACTAAATATCTTGTCGTATGCTATAGTAATTTACATTGACTGGATAAAGTAATTAAAAACCTAAACTAGGACATTTGTGTGAACTAATGTGTTATTCTTTCCCTTTTAGAGAAGCTTCAGAGTCATTGGACAATATCCGCACTCTTTACAGTCCGTATTTCCCTCTTGACGTAGTAAGGAATTATATTATGCAAGCTTTACACGAGGCTGTAGAGTTAAACCAGGTTCATAATAGAGATCCTGTCGGTGGCAGCAATGAGAATTTATTTTTGTACGTACAAACTAACCTACCTGAAATATTTAGCTGCCAAGAATGTGACTTACTCCTTATCTTTCTTTCCCTCAGACCCATTTTGAAGTTGGTTGATCGATTGCTGCTGGTTGGTGTGCTGACTGATGTAGACGTGGAAAAGCTTTTAATTATGATAAATCCTGAGACCTGGGATCCAAATTATGATAAAGGTATCATCATTTTGTGTTAGATGCTTTCCTCCTAGATAGACTTCCCCAATTTTTCCCTATTCTTTCTTTGTTTCCAGAAGGTAAAGATGAGCACCGCAAAGGCCTGCTCCACATGAAAATGGCAGAGGGGGCAAAGCTGCAGATGTGCTACTTACTACACCATCTGTGCGACATTCAGCTTCGCCATAGAGTAGAATCAATAATTGCATTTAGTCACGATTTTGTTGGAGATTTACAATCTGTGAGTGTCATAATAATTTGTATTGTTTTACTCCATATTCTAGTAGCATTTTGAGATGCTTTCATTTACTATTTCTTGAGCCTTTGAGTGAGAGTTATCTCTTCTAGGATCAACTTCGACGTTACAATGAGATCAAACAGTCTGATCTTCCCTCAGCTGTGGCTGCTAAGAAAACTAGGGAGTTCCGCTGTCCTCCAAAGGAACAGGCTAGTATTGATTCAATAAATTCTATAGTAAAATTCAAGTCATTGTCATCACTAATATTATTTTTTTTTAGATGAATGCCATATTGTGCTTCAAAAATCTAGAGGAGGGCGATCAAGAAAATTGTTCTTGTGGAGATGAATTACGTGCTCGGTTGACTGATTTCCATGATGGTTTAATGAACCATGTGTCACTGAAAGCTTTACAAGAACCAGAAGCAGTAGAGGTAAGCAAAAGCATTTTCAGAATCTATTTTCTGTGTCCATTATCTTGTTCTCACTCTAGAACCATATTTTTAGGAGGAGTCTCCAGAAAGTCAGAAAACTGGACCAATTAAAAAACTTTACAATTTGATAAATGCTGTGAAGGAACTAGAAGAAGAAAAGGTTCCTGAGCCTGAACCAGAAAAGAAAACTCCTGAAGGTGTGCTGTTTTTCAAAAGCCTTGTAAAGTAGACACATTTTAACTAACTTGCATCTAAAAAATATATCTATTATTAATTTCAGAAATATTCCGCAAAGTTTTAATCAAGACCATTGTGACATGGGCAGAAGAATCACAGATAGAGACTCCGAAGCTTGTCCGCGAAATGTTCAGGTACCCATTATTGTATCATTCAATAAATTCTTAATTTAATAAATTAAAGCCAAAGTATTTTCTTCAGTTAATCGATTTTGTTTGAAGCTTAGTTCTGTGTACTGTGTTTCAGCTTACTTGTGAGGCAGTATGATGCAGTTGGTGAACTCATACGTTCCTTGCAAAAGACATACGTAATTAATACAAAGACTAGAGATGATGTAGCTGATATGTGGGTATGCCTAGGGCAAGTAAGAGCTCTACTGCCTGTCCAAATGTCTCAAGAGGAGGAAGAACTCATGCGAGAACGGTTGTGGTAAGTTCATTTGAAAAATTTATTACAACATTTTGATTATCTCTGGAAGCATTTTAAAGTGATAAATGTTTCTCTCTCAAACATCAGGAAACTTGTGAACAATGCTACCTTTTTCCAGCACCCAGACCTTATCAGGGTGCTAAGAATCCATGAGAATGTAATGGCTGTAATGATAAATACTTTGGGCAGACGAGCTCAAGCTCAGTCTGATGCCCCTCAAACGACAGGGCAGGAGGGGGAAGCGCCAGTGAAGGAAAAGGTTATATTAAGATACTGCTTTTGGTGTAAGCTTTGATTTAGTTGGCACTAAACTTTTTCTAAATATTTTTCAGGACACCTCACACGAGATGGTGGTTGCTTGTTGTCGCTTCTTATGTTACTTCTGCCGAACTTCTCGGCAAAATCAGAAGGCAATGTTTGACCACTTAAACTTTTTGCTTGAAAATTCCAATATTCTTCTCTCTAGACCCTCGTTGAGAGGGTCAACTCCACTTGATGTGGCCTACTCATCCCTCATGGAAAACACTGAATTGGCCCTAGCTTTGAGGTTTGTTTTGTTATGATCTGTTGAAATGGATTGCTTTTGTTTTGTTAAATGTGAAATATTAATCTCCTCGGGATCATACTTGTCATACAGAGAGCACTACCTTGAGAAGATTGCTGTTTATCTGTCTCGCTGTGGTTTGCAGTCTAACTCTGAGCTAGTTGAGAAAGGCTATCCAGACCTGGGTTGGGATCCAGTTGAAGGGGAGAGATACTTAGATTTTCTCAGATTTTGTGTTTGGGTAAATGGTGAGTTACACTGTAAAACTAGATTTTTATTAATGTTATCAATTTTTTATGTGTAGTTTTTATAAGATCTTACTTCATTTTTGAAAAATATTTGACCAGGTGAAAGTGTGGAAGAGAATGCAAATCTTGTTATCCGTCTTCTTATTCGACGGCCGGAATGTTTAGGCCCTGCCTTAAGAGGAGAGGGTGAAGGTCTTTTAAAGGCAATTGTGGATGCAAATAAAGTAAGTAGGATTATTTAAGTGGCCTAATATATTTTAGACTGCATGTAAATAATTATCAACGAAATATTTTGTAGATGTCAGAACGCATTGCAGAGAAGCGAAAAATTTTAGAGAGTGGTGGTGTTAATGTTAATTCTGATGTTGCTGATCTTGATCACCCAATGCCAGAAAGTGATGAAGATGAGGATTACATTGACACAGGTTCTGCAGTCCTTAACTTTTATTGTACTCTTGTTGACCTCTTGGGGAGATGTGCTCCAGACACTTCTGTTATTGCCTTGGTTTGTGCTTTATTTTTTATCTTTTCATTGATTTCTGATCTGTGTTTCTTAATGGTCACTACTATAAACTTTTTTTAGGGTAAAAACGAATCGCTGCGTGCAAGAGCTATCTTGCGATCACTTGTACCGTTGGAAGATCTGCAAGGAGTTCTATCCCTTCGCTTCACTCTTCAAAACCCTGCTCAGGGTGAGGAAAGGCCAAAAAGTGACATGCCCAGTGGGCTGATACCAGGAAACAAGCAGAGTATTGTGTTGTTCTTGGAAAGAGTATATGGTATTGAAACTCAAGATTTGTTCTTCCGTTTGTTGGAGGAAGCATTCCTTCCTGATCTCAGATGTGCCACCATGCTTGATAGGGTATGTGTAAGCACTTTCTTTTCCAACCCTAAACCTCTTTTGTGTTACATATTTATTTATTTTGTTTCTGTTAACAGAGTGACAATTTGGAATCAGAAATGGCTTTAGCTATGAACCGCTATATTGGTGTCTCAGTTTTACCGTTGCTTATCAAGCATTCAGCTTTTTATTCTGAAGCTGACAACTATGCCAGTCTCCTAGATGCAACACTGCACACAGTTTACCGGCTTTCCAAAAACCGCATGCTTACGAAAGGGCAACGTGAAGCTGTCTCTGACTTCCTTGTGGCACTCACAAGGTAAATATATTCAAAACCAGTGCAAATTTTGGTGTAGTTACATTTATTTTTAGGAATAACAATAAGACCTAAATAAATATTTTCTTGCAGCCAAATGCAGCCTAGCATGCTTTTGAAACTTCTGAGAAAGCTCACTGTGGATGTGTCCAATCTCTCAGAGTACACAACTGTTGCACTAAGGGTATGAGTCTCACATCTGCAGTGTTAAAATTTATTAAGGAGAAGACTGTATTATAACTCATTTCTGTTCTTCTTATAGCTGTTGACCCTTCACTTTGATCGCTGTGCAAAGTATTACGGGTCCACATCCATGGGTGCCTCTAGTGATGAAGAAAAGAGACTGACCATGATGCTTTTCAGCAATATCTTTGATTCTCTATCAAAGATGGTAAAGAATTTGTTATAATTTGAAAATAAAACTTCTTTCCAACTTCTTTAACCTTTTTTTCCTTTACATCAGGATTATGATGCTGAATTATTTGGCAAAGCATTGCCTTGCCTCACGGCCATTGGGTGCTCTCTTCCACCGGACTACTCACTTTCTAAAAACTATGATGATGAATTCTATGGGAAAAACTCACCTGCTTCTGGGCCAGGTGATGGACCTTACAATCCCCAGCCCATCAACACTTCAAGGTTTTTATAACAACATTGCATTTTGAAAACAATTAGTTTTAAGTACTTGCTCTGTAAAAAGAAAATTGTTTCAGTGTTGCATTGAACAATGACTTGAACACAATAGTTCAAAAGTTCTCTGAACACTACCATGATGCATGGGCAAGCCGTAAGCTGGAAGGTGGTTGGATGTATGGAGATCAGCGTTCCGACAGCAATAAAGTTCACCCTCGACTCAAACCTTACAACATGTTGAATGATTATGTGGGTGGAATCAATATCCTTTACAATCCAAAAGAAGTTTTATATTTTGAAATGCAATCAGGATTTATTTTCCCCTTTTCCAGGAGAAAGAACGTTACAAAGAGCCAGTTAGGGAATCTCTGAAGGCACTTCTGGCTATTGGATGGAATGTTGAGCATTCAGAGGTGGACATGCCGATGAATACCAGAAATTCAGTAAGACGCCATAGCAAGGGGAATCCGGTAGGTGGTGATGTGAGTTTCTCCTTTTTTTCTTCTCCTACATTAATGTTTTAGAATGTAGACATTTTTCTTTGAACTTCTGTGTATTCCTGTGTTCTTCTAGATGACTGACTCAGCTACCCCATTCAACTACCACCCTCACCCTGTTGATATGACCAACTTGACTCTGAGTAGGGAAATGCAAAACATGGCAGAGCGCCTCGCCGAAAATGCCCATGATATTTGGGCAAAGAAAAAGAAAGAAGAGCTTTTGACTTGTGGTAGGTCATTTAGTCATACACAGTTTGCTGGAATAGGTTTTTCAAATTCGTTATGCTTGATGGCCTTATCGTCTGTAACAGGTGGAGGCATACACCCTCAGCTTGTACCATATGACCTACTCACTGATAAGGAGAAAAAGAAAGATCGGGAGAGGTCTCAAGAGTTTTTGAAGTACCTTCAGTACCAGGGCTACAAATTGCACAGGTCAGTGATTAATTTTATTATCACCTCAGTATTCCTTGTTATTTAATTTTCAGTCTGTTTGCAATTGGTTTGTTTGCCTGCGTAGACCATCTCGTGGCACTGCACAAGAGCAACAAGAGCAAGCAGCTGCAGTATCCACAGGAGAGCTTCGTTTTGCCTACAACTTGCTGGAGAAGCTAGTGGCCTACATGGACCGTGCAATTATTAATATGAAGTTGTTGAAACCATCGTCCATATTCAGCAGACGCTGCTCCTTTAAAACTACTGGTCGAGACATCAAATTCTTCTCAAAGGTACGAAATTTTAGTTTTCCTCCAAAATGCATTGAAATTACATGGACTTATTTTGTGCAAACCATGATGTTCTCTTTTCAGGTGGTTTTGCCTCTTGTTGAAAAATACTTCAGCACCCACCGCAACTATTTCATTGCTGTTGCCACTGCATCAAATAACATTGGAGCTGCATCTTTGAAAGAAAAAGAGATGGTGGCAAGGTACGGAACCATCAATATTTTTTTTAGTGCATTGATAATTTCTTCAAATGCCAAAATGTTTCTGCCAAATATGAATGTTTGTTTGTTTCAGCCTCTTCTGCAAGTTAGCCAGTCTTCTACGACAGAGACTGGCTGCCTTTGGTCCTGATGTAAGAATAGCAGTTCGATGCTTGCAAGTACTTGTTAAGGGCATTGATGCAAAGTAAGATAAAAAAATATTGCTATCCTTATAAAAATGTAAAATTGATCAATCTTCTAAATTTCTTTTCTTTTTATCCTTTTATCTAGATCTCTTGTAAAAAACTGCCCCGAATTCATTCGGACATCAATGCTCACATTCTTCAACAGTCTGGCTGATGATTTAAGCCACACAATTACCAACCTTCAAGAAGTATGTATTTTTTCTTTTCCCCTTGGTTAACACTGTATTTTGCATCATAAAACTGTATTTCATTTTTCTGCAGGGACGATACAGCCATCTGAGAGGCACTCATTTGAAGACATCCACTTCTTTGTTCTATGTGAATGATGTTGTATTGCCAGTTTTGACCTCTATGTTTGATCATCTAGCAGCCAATGAGTATGGCGGGGATTTACTTTGTAAGACAAAATAAGTTACAACATGCTCTTCAAGCAATCAAATTAATTAATGTGTATTTCTATAACTTTTGAACTTCTTCTTTGCAGTGGATGAAATTATGGTTGCATCGTACAAAATTTTGAGTAGTTTGTACACACTTGGTATTGATGCCACCCTCACTCATGATAGAAAGTATTTAAAAACAGAGATTGAAAGACACCGTCCTGCCATTGGCACATGTTTGGGAGCATTTTCTTCAACTTTCCCAGTAGCTTTCTTAGAGCCTCACCTGAATAAGCATAACCAATTTTCTCTTTTGAATCGCATAGCTGATCACTCTCTTGAAGCACAGGATATCATGGCTCGTATGGAGAACAGCATGCCAACTTTAGAAACAATCCTTGGAGAAGTTGATGCTTTTGCAGACTCAGAAAAAAACTACAATGATGCTCCGCATGTCATTGATGTAATTTTGCCAATGCTTTGTTCATACCTTCCGGTTTGGTGGTCTCAAGGACCTGATAATGTGAGTCCTGCTGAGGGCAATCATGTTACAATGGTTACAAGTGAACACATGAATCAGTTGCTCAAAAATGTTTTGAAACTCATCAAGAAAAATATTGGTAATGAACATGCTCCTTGGATGACAAGAATAGCTGCATATACTCAACAAATCATTATAAATTCGTCAGAAGAACTTTTGAAAGATCCATTCCTACCCCTGGCAATAACTGTGAAAAAGCGAACAGATACCATGTTCCACAAAGAAGAATCATTGCGAGGTTTTATAAAGTCATCAACCGATGATACATCCCAAATAGAAGCTCAAATTCAAGAAGACTGGCAGCTTTTAGTGCGAGACATATATGCATTTTACCCCTTGCTCATCAAGTATGTTGACCTGCAACGTAATCACTGGCTGAAACACAATATTCCAGAAGCTGAGGAAATGTACAATTATGTTGCTGACATATTTAATATTTGGTCCAAGTCTCAATACTTTCTTCGTGAAGAGCAGAACTTTATTTCTGTCAATGAGATAGATAACATGGTATTGATTATGCCTGCGGCTACTCGTAGGACAGCTGTCGTACCAGACTCAGCTGCCTTAGGAGGAGGTGGAGGAGGTGGAAAGAAGAAGAAAAAGCATAGGGACAAGAAGAGAGACAAAGACAAGGAGATTGCTGCCAGTTTAATGGTGGCTTGTTTGAAGAGGCTCTTACCAGTTGGATTGAACTTGTTTGCTGGAAGGGAACAAGAGCTTGTTCAGCACTGCAAAGATCGTTATCTGAAAAAGATGCCAGAATATGATATTCAAGAGTTTGCCAAAATGCAGCTGACTCTCCCAGATAAAATTGATCCTGGTGATGAAATGTCATGGCAGCATTACCTATATTCACAGCTAGGCCAGAAGAGAGAAAATGTTGCAGGTGAACTTAAGGGAACAGCAGCTGCTGATGAACTTGTAGAGAGAATTGTGGCTATGGCCAAGGTCCTCTTTGGACTGCATATGATTGATCATCCTCAACAACAGAGCAAAGGAACATACCGCTCAATGGTTTCTGCATCAAGGAAAAGGGCAGTCATTGCTTGTTTCAGGCAAACCTCTCTCCACTCACTGCCGAGGCATCGCTCCATCAATATTTTCATTCGGTCCTTCTGTGAGCTATGGCTGCAGGAGGAAAATGTGGGCCAGGAGATAATGATTGAGGACTTAACACAGTCTTTTGAGGAGGCGGAGATGAAGAAGCTGGACAAGGAAGAAGATGAAGGAAAACCTGATCCCCTTACTCAGCTAGTCATGAACTTCTGTCGTGGAGCCATGACTGAACGCAGCGGAGCTCTGCAAGAAGATCCACTTTACATGTCTTATGCTAATATTGTTGCCAAGTCTTGTGGCGAGGAAGAGGAGGAAGGAGGCGGTGATGAGGAGGAAGAAGGAGGTGGTGGTGAGGGTGATGAGGGTGGAGCTTCCATTCATGAGCAGGAAATGGAGAAACAGAAACTGTTGTTCCATCAGGCACGTCTGGCCAACCGAGGTGTTGCTGAAATGGTACTCCTCCACATTTCTGCTTCAAAGGGTGTACCCAGTGAAATGGTGCACATAACTCTGCAACTTGGAATATCTGTTCTGAGAGGTGGTAATATTGACATTCAAATGGGAATGTTGAACCATTTGAAGGAGAAAAAGGATGTTGGATTCTTTACTTCCATTGCTGGCCTTATGAATTCTTGCAGTGTCTTGGATCTTGATGCTTTTGAGAGAAATACTAAAGCAGAGGGTCTTGGTGTTGGATCAGAAGGTGCTGCGGGAGAGAAAAACATGCATGATGCAGAATTCACTTGCACACTTTTCCGTTTTATTCAGCTGACTTGTGAGGGTCACAACTTAGAATGGCAAAATTACCTTCGTACACAGGCTGGAAACACTACTACTGTGAATGTTGTCATTTGTACGGTTGATTATTTGTTGCGCCTTCAGGAGTCTATAATGGACTTTTACTGGCACTATTCAAGCAAAGAACTAATTGATACTGCAGGAAAAGCAAACTTTTTCAAGGCCATTGGTGTTGCTAGTCAAGTCTTCAACACACTCTCTGAAGTTATTCAAGGTCCTTGTCCACAGAATCAGCAGGCACTTGCACATTCTAGGTAATGTATAAAATAAGTTTTGTACAGTTTTTTTTTTTTCTTTTTTCTGATCAATTCCTCATAACATTTCTATTTTGTACCACAGGTTGTGGGATGCCGTGGGTGGTTTCTTATTCCTCTTCTCCCATATGCAAGACAAATTATCAAAGCATTCGAGCCAAGTGGACTTGTTAAAAGAGCTTTTAAACTTACAAAAGGATATGATCACTATGATGTTGTCTATGCTTGAAGGTATGCTGTTCTCTTAAATAATTTGTTGATTAAAGTATCCAATGTTAAGTACATATCAGCAACTTTTAGTAATATTGAAAAATATTTTTCCCCCCTCCAGGAAACGTTGTCAATGGTACCATTGGTAAACAGATGGTTGATACCCTTGTTGAATCTGCATCTAATGTTGAAGTAAGTCCTGTTGACTATTATGTTAATAAAGTCAGGTTCTCTTTGCCATAAATAATATCTCATGCATCTATATGTCCCCCCTCTCTAGCTTATTTTGAAGTACTTTGATATGTTCCTAAAACTAAAAGATCTCACTTCATCAGCTAGTTTTATGGTAAGACTTTTGTATTCTATGGTTTTCTGCTCTTTCTTTAAAATGAAATATGGCCTTCTTATTGTTTGCGCAAATTTCACCTTTTTAGGAAATTGATCCTAATAATGAAGGCTGGGTCCTACCAAAGGATTTCAAGGAAAAAATGGAACAGGGCAAAAGCTATACTCCGTAAGAGGCATATTTTATCTGTGTTTGCTCTAATTCTATTCTAATGTGTGTAATTTATTATACTCTTTTTGTCTTACAGGGAAGAAATTGAATTTTTACTTGCTTGTTGTGACACAAATCATGATGGAAAAATTGATTACGTGGCATTTACTGATCGATTCCATGAACCAGCAAAGGAAATCGGTTTTAATCTTGCCGTTTTGCTCACTAATTTGTCTGAGCATATGCCAAATGAACCAAGGTACCAACTTAAATATTAGTAAAAACAATTTTGGTATCTTAAAAATTTGATTAATAATCCCATTTTATTGTTCTATTTCTCTTCCAGGCTTGCTCGTTTCTTGGAGACGGCTGGCAGTGTGCTCAATTACTTTGAACCGTTCTTGGGAAGGATTGAGATCATGGGAGGAAGCAAACGAATTGAAAGAGTGTACTTTGAAATCAAGGAATCGAATATTGAGCAGTGGGAAAAACCTCAGATCAAGGTGTTCAAAGCACTTTACATATTGATGATGGAGCATTTAAAGCCGTAATTTCCTCTAATCATTTTTCCTATTATGTTTTGTTCAGGAATCAAAGCGAGCCTTCTTCTACTCCATTGTCACTGAAGGAGGTGACAAAGAAAAACTTGAGGCCTTTGTTAATTTCTGTGAGGATGCTATTTTTGAAATGCAGCATGCTAGTGGTCTTATGGCTGTGGATGATGGTGGTGGACCAGGGAGCGGAAAGGCTCGCAAGGCTGCGTACAGCTACATGGCAGATGAAGATGAGGAGCGGTAAATAAACACACATCAATACCGCCTGGACTCTTTACTCGCACATTTTTGCTCAAAACCTTGTGATGTTATACTTTTCAGTAACGCCAAGGATCCTTTCCGGCGCGGTTTCGGCGTGGTGCGGGACAGCATCTATCTCTTCTTTGCCATGTTGTCACCATCCAACATCAAGACACAGATTGGACACCTGCAACAAATGACTTTCTCTGAAATAATTGTTGGATTTTTCAAGTCCATATTTTATGCTATCTATTACTGTGGATATGGTGTCTACTGCGTGCTCAGGTACTGGATTCTAACATTCTGCTACTCTGACAGTCCTTGACCGGTACCTGGCTAATGATTTTGTTTGCATGCCAGGTACTTTGCCCGTCTACTCATGTCTTTAATGAGAGGCAGCCAAACAGAAGAGGTCGTTGTTGAAGTAAAGGAAGAGGAGAAGCTAGGCCCCTTACGAGTACTCCCAGCACTGCCGTCTTCCAAAGAAGAACCACCCAATGCAGCTCCTGGTGGTCAGCTTGCCATAGCTCATGACGGCACTAAAGATGAGAGCAGAGGCTCTAGAGCTGAAGGAGGCCAACCGGGAGCAGAGGACGAGCATTTGGAGGGTGAGGGCGACAGTGAACACCGTATGAGTTCTTCAGAGAATCCTGAAGAAGTAGCAATGACCTTGGCTGATCTTCTCGGGTAAGACTTTTCGTTTGCAAACGTGGATCCGGAACAACTGCACTGTGTACCATTTCATGTTTTTCTTACCCTCCTTCTTTAATGTAGTGGTGATGCTGCAAGGAAAGAGGCTGCAGCCGCAGCTGAAGTAGGTGCCCAACAGCAGGCTGTCATGGCTGCTGTCGAAGCAGAAAACAAAAAGGAAGTGACAGTCGAGCCTTCTGCTTTGTCTCAAATGGATTTCAACTCATACACCCACAGGGCTGTGAGCTTCCTGGCAAGGAACTTCTACAATTTAAAATATGTGGCTCTTGTTCTTGCTTTCTGTATTAACTTCATGTTGCTATTCTACAAGGTGAGCCCCATTTGTTTGCTCGGGTTGTTTGGAGGTATTGCTCTTGCATACTCTGGAGATTCTAAACTGTTGTTATTTTTGTCATTTGTGTAGGTGACAACTCTTGGAGAAGATGACGATGACGGTTCTGGCAGTGGTGCTTTTGGTGGCAGTGGCAGTGGTATGGACAGTCTCATGGCTGAAATGTCTGGATCAGGCTCAGGATCTGGAAGTATTCCAGAAGTTCCAATCGGTGGTGGTGATGGTGGTTCTGAGGAAGATGGTGGAAGTGCAGAGGAAGAAGACGATCCACTTGAACTTGTGCATGTGAATGAGGACTTCTTCTACATGGCTCATGTCATGAGGTTTGCTGCTCTTCTCCATTCATTGGTCTCCCTTGCAATGTTGATTGCCTACTACCACTTGAAAGTATGTCTGGATGATTTAGCTCTAAAAATTGTCCTCTGTACCATTGTACTGTAAAAGACATTTGCCTTTAATTTTGCAATTATTTTTGACCTTCAGGTTCCTCTTGCCATTTTCAAACGAGAAAAAGAAATTGCCAGACGACTTGAATTTGATGGATTGTATATTGCTGAACAACCTGATGATGATGACATAAAATCTCATTGGGATAAACTTGTCATCTCAGCAAAGTAAGGATAAACATTTTAAATTAAAATATCTGACTTTTGTACTATGTATCTTAAGAAAAATGATGTAATGATAATTATTTTCAACTTACAGATCATTCCCTGTGAATTATTGGGATAAGTTTGTTAAGAAGAAAGTTCGTCAAAAGTATAGTGAAACATATGATTTTGACTCTATCAGCAACATGCTTGGAATGGAGAAAACATCCTTTACAGCTCAAGAAGAGGAAGGTGGCAGCGGAATTATCCATTAGTAAGAGCATAACCATGTCACATACTTTTGTTGTACTTTTTGTTTTGTAGTTAATTTTTTTTCCTCCTTTTTTTCTTTAGTATCCTTAACATTGATTGGCGGTATCAAGTATGGAAAGCAGGTGTCACTATCACAGACAATGTATGTTTTATTTCGTTACCGAAATGTGTATTTTTATTTCATTTTATTGTTTTTAGTGTGAACTTCACAATATTTTCGTCTTTTTCAGTCCTTCCTCTACAGCTTGTGGTATTTCACATTTTCAATTTTGGGCAATTTCAACAATTTCTTCTTTGCTGCCCATTTGTTGGATGTAGCTGTTGGTTTTAAGACTCTGCGCACTATTTTGCAATCCGTAACTCACAATGGAAAGCAATTGGTGTTGACTGTGATGCTGCTCACTATTATTGTATATATATACACTGTGATAGCCTTCAACTTCTTTAGGAAATTTTATGTCCAGGAAGAAGATGATGAAGTTGATAAAAAATGTCATGACATGCTTACTGTGAGTTTCTGACCTTTTCATTGTCAAAATTATTTTACTGTGAACTTTCTTCTGATTGGGTTCTTCTGTTTCAGTGCTTTGTATTCCATCTTTACAAAGGTGTACGAGCAGGAGGTGGTATTGGTGATGAAATTGATGAGCCTGATGGTGACGACTATGAGGCGTACCGTATCCTGTTTGACATAACATTCTTCTTCTTTGTCATTGTCATCCTGCTGGCTATCATTCAGGGTATGTTATATTTTTTGTTGATTATATTTTGTTACTATAGTGCCATAGCAAGTCAAATATGTCAATTGAAACATTTATATCTACAGGTTTGATCATTGATGCTTTTGGTGAGCTTCGTGATCAGCTTGACAGTGTGAAAGAAAACATGGAGTCCAATTGCTTCATTTGTGGTATCGGCAAGGATTACTTTGATAAAGTTCCTCATGGGTTTGACACCCACGTTCAACAAGAGCACAATTTAGCCAATTACATGTATGTAATGTTCTATTTTCATTTCATTTCAAGATTTTGAGGTCAACACATATCTGTAATTCCTGTCTGATTGTTACAGGTTCTTCTTGATGCATTTAATTAACAAACCAGATACAGAATATACTGGTCAAGAAACATACGTGTGGAACATGTATCAGCAAAGGTGTTGGGACTTCTTCCCTGTCGGTGACTGCTTCCGCAAACAATATGAAGACGAGCTTGGTGGAGGGGGCGGCTAGTTTCGGCAGGATCAAAGTAACCCGCCTACCTCCTCCGTTTGAAAATCAATAAAAAAATCCCCCTTTCCATTAAGACTCTAGCTGTTTTATTGACTCCTAAAGCATCCATGATCTCGATGGCACGACACAGGAATTCAAATCTCCCGCCAGCTAGCGGAGGCATTTACGGGCGCGGCTACAAGGCGGTGCGCGCGAACCCCGCGGCCACAGTCAGTTGTCGGTGGACCTCTTTGTGTTGTTGTTGTTGTTGTTTGTTATTCAGCTTACACCGTGTTGAATGTGAGTGAGGTTGAACCGCGTCCGCGACTTTGTGACTCTCCGTGTGGGTGGGCGATCAGGTGGCGGACCTGGGGACCGCGACGAGTGGTGCAGTGCAGGGGAGAGGAGGGTACCCACCCGGGGCCGGACAGGGGTACCCGTCGTGCGCTCGAGGGCCGCGAGGGGACGGCCGGGCCCGGCGACGAGCCGAGCGCGGAGCGTGGAGCTCAGCCGGGCCACGCAGCGGGCGCGGCGCCCTGCCGAGCCGAGCCGGCCAGCTGCGCGTCCCGCGGGCGGCTAGGCGGCTGCGGGCTGCGGCCCAGGATGTAGAGGCAGCTGGCCGCGAGCCGCGCCGTGCTGTCTGCCAGCCCCGTCTGTCTGCCGCGCCCGCTGCTGCCAGCGCAGCGCCGCGCCGCTCCGCGTGTGTGTGCCGTGTGGTGGTGTGCCCCTGCTGCCTGCTGCCAGCGCCAGTAGTGCCCAGCCAGTCAGAGGTCTCGAGCGTCGTGTGCCGATGTGTTGCGTCAGAGCGCGCCCCGTGAGAGGCGCGCCGCGCCGCGCCGTGGGTGCTGCTGCTGCTGCTCCCAACTTGAGCCGCGCTTAAGCGGCGCTTAAGCGGCGCTTAAGCGGCGCTTAATCCCCCGAGCGCGGCCTTTCAGTGGGCTGCCCAAAGGACATGGATACCTCTTCCAGGGTGAGTATATTTAGACGACGGCGGCATTGTCCGGTTCCCGGATGATACGCGGCTCGGGGGGACGGACGGCCCGTCGTGTCGTCGTCGGGGTCAACCGCTCTCTGGTTGACAATGAGAGGTCTGTCGCGCGGGTGAGGAGACTCTCCCTGTCCTCGCCCCCCCCCCCTTCCCATTTTCCTCCTCTCCGACTGAGGGGCCGAGTCAAGTCAGTCGCACGTTGTGCTAAGCGAACTTATCGCCCAGACGTTTGTCAAAGGCACCCTTGTGTTTCGCGCACGCCCCCGCCCCGCCCCGCTCCACAGAGTCACGCATGCAGGGAAAAGACCCCCCTGAGTCACGGTGTCCTGTCCGCAGAACCATGCCGATGATGTCTGTGCGGGATCCGGGATAAGGCAGCCCGTCGTGGC
>NW_026267194.1:301652-307197 GCF_000697945.3 Frankliniella occidentalis | reverse complement strand
ACTGGGGAGGGAGGGGGGAGGGGGTCCCCCCAGTCAATGCTATTGGGATGATTGCATGCGTGCCTCTCTGCAGCTTGCGGTACGCGGCGGCAGCTGAACGTTATACTAAAGGACATTTCCGCGACTTGCTCCAGACTGTACAGCGTGCCATCGGCGCAACAAGGATTAAAAAACCCCCTCCCAGTTTGATGGCGATATTCCAAGACGTACCCATAACACCTTTCAACTCTATGGTTCGAAAAGTACGCTGGCCGTACAACTTGCCGTGTTCTCTCGCGAGTCACTCGCGAGTCAGTCCCTCCGCCCCGCGGGCCGCCGACCCTGTCCCCGTCGCGGGGGGGTCCCCACCTTGACCGCACCGTCCAACCTTTTACAGCACGTACACCGCCGTCGCTCCGCAGGCGTAGTATACCCAGTGCGAAACGTGATGTATAGGGACGACATCGAAAAGACGACGGGATGTATGTATCGTTACGATATCGTTTCGACGTCGTTATTTTCCCTCATTTGGTACACTGCCGAGCACAAGGCGGACCCGCCCCCTCCCCCCTGTACTTCCGGTAATTCCCTGCTGTCCATAAACGACTCGGCGATGGTACTGCCAACTGGTTGGTGCGTCTTTCAACGCCAAATAAAAACCCGTCACTGAATTTGAACGAGAAACAAGACTCAATTTAGAGTGTAGGGGGAGAGGGGGGGGGGATACTTTTGTCACGGTTCGACAACCATGCGGTGTGATGGTGTGATCTTGTTATAGGGTAGAGAGATACCTGGGATCACAAAAGAGCGACCTTGATAAATGTGGCTTCGATATACGCCAACACTGAAAAACCGGTCGGCCTCTTTTGCCGCCACAGTAATAGCCAGATATTGGCGTCCTCTCAAACACCATGCCAAAATTTGGCGTCTGTGAATGTTTTCTGACTTACAGGGTGGTCACCCAGCTCCGTTGGAGCAAACGGGTGTACTAGCCCGTAGCCCGTATACGCAGGAGAGCGGGCGTGTTGCCTAGGCTACGGGCGCGAAGCCGTGGGGCGCCGCCGTGGCCCGCTCGCTTGCCATGCGGGCTGGTACACCCGTTCATTCGTTCATCGGGGCTATGGGCGACCATCCTGTTTCAGTCTAAAGGCAAAGCCAAAGACGATGACGCTTAGCGCAGCCACTTCAAAGGCATCTCCCTAGACCGATTCCACGACATTTAAGAAATAGCCGCCCCCTCGAGTATTCGGTGGGATGAGGGGGGGGGGACTGCCCTGGAGGCGAGAAAGTGTCAGTTTCTGTCCCTTTCGCGAGGCTAAAATGGTTGCCGGTGGGTCGAAATAGGCCCTGCAGATAATCTTACCATCTTTCAAGTACTTTTGGCCAGGTTCGTTTTCGCGATCTCAGATATTTACTCCACTCCATTACTTGCGAGGGGTCCCCCACTCGTCAACTCGTTGTACACGAGGAAAAATACTCGCAAGATACTCGCGGCAACTCGCGACAACTCGCGAAAAATTCGCGAAAACTCGCGAAAAAATCGACAAATACTCGCCTAATACTCGCGGATACTCGCCATTACTCACATAAATTCGCGGATACTCGCTAATATTCTCGAATACTCGCGGATACCCACGCAACCCGTTGTACACCCACATGGAGAGTGGAGGACCCCTCGATTATTTGCAGTCATTGGCATGATACTTCACAGCATCACGATGGGGAAGTAGGGGGGGGGGGGGCAAAAGTGAGAGCGAGAGCGAGGGACGTAGGCAGGCTACGCCTGCGCTTTGTTTGTAGGCTCGAGCTCGGCTGTTGCATTTACACAATGCCAGCCTCTGATGGCAGCAGAGATGACTTCTTCAACTTTGAAAAAGGCCAACACGACTGCATAGCAAACTCGATCTAGCCGAAACTTTTTTGACACACTCGACTTCCCCTCCAAAGCTCCCCCCCGTGCGCGATCCGCAGCGCTGCAGTTGTGACCGGCGCCGCGACTCGGTGCTCGGTGGTGCGGCGGCGCTGTGCAGCATGGGTACACGGTACACTGTGTAAATCTAGCATCCAGGGTCCAGCTCAGGGGCTGGTCCACGTCCACTGCCAGGGCAACCCGTACAGGACGAAGGGGATCATCACAGGATGTGTGTTGTGTAGAGTCCACGAAATGTTGCTTTCTGCCCCACCTGCTCCGCGAGGGCAAAATCATCGTCATTGTCATCATCACAATCATCATCACCATGGTCATCATCATGGACATCATCATGGTCATCACCATATCATGGTCATACAGGGGGGTCACAGACCCCTTCCTTTATTTTGCTTATTCTGTACCGCATGCAGGCGCGCGGGCGGGCTTGCCCACCGTCGCTTACCACGGCGCCTTATGGCCCCGTGCGAGTATGCAACCCGCCCGCCCGCCTGCATCCGGTACAGTATCAGCAAAAAAATGGAAGGGGTCTGTGGACCACCCCGTATTATAATCGTCATCATCATTATGGTCATCATCATCATAATGGTCATCATCATTATGGTCATCATCGTCATGGTCATCATCATCATGGTCATCACCATATAGTCATCACCATCATGGTCATCATCATCATGGTCACCATCTCCCTGACGGTCACCATCGTGCTGCGCGTCGCCACGTGTTGCTCGCAGTGCAGCAGTGTTGCTGTTGACGTGACGTCCGCTCTCTTCAATGGAGCACGCCGCGGCGCACCCCAACACAGCCCGCAGCTTAAAGCGTAGCGCCGCGTCTGTGTATAGCCCCCCCCCCCCCTAACCTTTCTCCACTCGCTCCACAGCGCGACACGCTAACGTCCGCCGCAATACAACCACGGGCCGTGTATCTCCCTCACGACTCTCTTATGTCCTCCCCCTCTCTCCTCCCCCTCCCCCTCTCCCCTCACTCATTCACCAACTCACTTCACTTCGTTCCACTCACTCACTTCACGTCACTCCACCCAGTCGCTCACTTCACTTCACCTCACTTCACTTCGTCTCACTTCACTCCACTTCACTCCCATATTGCCCTCATATGCACACGCGCAGCGCGGGGTCTAAGGCTAGCAGCGAGACAGCTGGCATGATGGTTGAGTTGAGACCCCTCCCCCCGCCCGGCCCGCTCTGTCAGTTGCAGGACCTGGAGGATCAGCCGACCACCGCTCCGCTTTATCGGCAGACTCGCAGGCGACCCGCTGGCCTAACCAGACAGGTGCAGGGCCCAGCGTCCTGCTCCTGCATGACTGTCCTAGCGCATGGTATGGGTGTTAGATTTGAAGCACCGCTGGAGGGTAGAAGCCGCCACACTGAAACTAAGGTGGCTGAATAACCCCACCACCACCACCACCACCACCACACACGTTTGCTGTTATACTGATCCGCACGCTCGCGTTTTGCTCACCTTGCCTGGAAATCAATTAATGTCCTATAGTGCGACCACGCTAGGAACGAGCTTGGTGTTGCTGCAGCGGTGGCTCGCTACAGCTCTCTACCTGCTCCCGAGGGTCCATGCGACAGGGTGGGCGGGACCCGAGCAGGTCAATGAGTTGCGGCGGTAGCTGAGGAGGCAGTAGTTAAGAAGAGCTCCCATAAGCCAAGCTCGTTCCTAGCGTGGTCCCAGTATAAGTGCTGTCTGGTCTGAGGCGTCCAAGACCATCGTTCTACCCCAAGACCCCAAGTTTTCGCCCTGGTAACGTAAACGAATTATTGACAATTGCATGCATCGTCGAGCCCAGCTCAGGCAGGTCTGGCCTGGCGTCGCAGGGAGGGGGGGAAATTGAGCACAGGCGCAAATTTTGACAGATTTGCTTGTTCGGTCGAATTTGAACAGAGGAACTGTTTTGGTGCTGTTCGTGTGAGAGAATTTTTTTTGCCGTTCACGTTCTGTTTGGTTCGAATGTATATGTTGGGACTGATTTTGTCCGAGGTATAAATTCGAACTATGGCCTGTTCGCTCATCACTTCCTAGGAGGAGCAGGAGCAGGAAGAGGAAAATGGGGACAACAACATATTCTCATTTCTCCGCATTTCTCAGAGTCGGAGTTGGACTCGGCCGGGGGCGCGGGTCACGACATTGCTGGAGGAACGCGACTTATTGTAGCGCGAGTTAGGAGCGAAATAGGCTACCACTGTTGTCTCAAGTGCGATAAATTTCATACAACTTCATGCGATAATAGCCAAAAAGCGATTCCCACAAAATATTGCAACTTGGGGAGCCATAAAAAAATTATCGCACTAGCCTAAATTGTCAATCGTCATTGCATTAAGTGCGATAATTTTAGCACATTTTTCTGCGATAATTTATCATTGCAGCAAAATGTGTTAAGATTATCGCATTCAATGTAATGACAAATGTCAATTTAGTGCGATAATTTATCATCGCAGCAACAGGTGTTAAAATTATCGCATTTAATGCAATAACAAATTATTGCACTAAATTTGTAGTCTTCATTGCATCAAGAATTACAGTGACCGCCTACAGCTCCCTCCTGTAGCCGCGGACCCTTATTTGGCGGGCGTCGCGCTACTACGACTACCGCTACCGCAGCAACGTCTCGCAAAAAGGTCGCTCTCCCATCGCCGTGCCGCGGTCGCGGGGTGGTGGTGGTGGTGGTGGTGGTGGTGGTGGTCGAGATGAAGGGTCAACCCCCACGTGCGAGTATGGCTCGTACTGACCAGGAATGCCGGGGCGCCAGGGAAAATCAAGGGAGGGGCGAGAAGGAAAAGGTTTCGGATGGGGTGTAATGGGAGTCTAGTAAGCACAATAACATACCGCGACCGCCATCGCCATGAGTCGCACTTCAAGAGAAATGTAGCTGGTGCTGTTTCTGAGCCAAACTAAGCATTACGGTCAAGCTGAAATACAGAGAAGAATGCGGCGGAATGAAGAAAACGGAAATCGCCATGCTTTAACATACCAGGTGAGGTGGCTGACTCACTCCGCGCACTTTCGTAGTTATACTGTACCGCATACACGCGTGCGGGTGGGTTGCCTACTCACACGGGGCCATAAGGAGCCGTGGGCAGCGGGGAGGCAAACCCGCCCGCACGCGTGCATGCGGTACAGTACAACCACGAAAGTGCTCGGCGTGAGTCAGCCGCCTGGTATGGTGGCTTCCGTTTTCTTGTTCCTCCCATTCTTCTGCATTTCAGCTTTACCGGAATGCTTTATTGGTCACTTAAACTGACACCAAACATAACAAGCTCAGCCGGGCGGGGGGTCCGCCCCCATCACTTCCGGTCGAGGGGGGGGGGGGTAAGAACGAGCGAAAACAAGTGCAAATTTCAAAGGACCTTTCTAGTCTTGAATCAAGGAACTATTTTCCTTACGCATCGAGCTGCTAAAGACAGCGCAGATCTCATCGACGAGCTAGTCGACGAGGTGATCGCGGAGGTGATGTACTGTGGGGCCCGACGGGCTTTCGTTTTGGCGCTCCAGGCGCGGCGGGCGGAATCAGGCAGGCCGGAAGCGCAGCCTGGAGGAGTTCCGTTATTCGCGTCGTCGTCGTGGTGCTTCCATGTGGGGGGATGGCTTCCTATTAAGAGCCCGGGTCCGGGCGGG
>NW_026267194.1:290623-300147 GCF_000697945.3 Frankliniella occidentalis | reverse complement strand
GTCACGTTCACGCGGACCCCACGGCCTGTCAACAAGGAGGTGGCCGAAGCTCTATGATGTGCGGAAAATGACAGAATCCAGCCTCGGGCGAGACAATCCGCGCGCCGCACACACACACAAACGCGTCGCTGTACGCGGCGGGCGACAGGAGCGCGGCACGGCAGGAGGCCGTGTGAGCGAGCGAGTGAGCGAGCGCCCCGTTTGTGGCGGTCTCTACTGGCCCGCCCGGGTTGTGTTCCACAAGCGGAGCCTGCGGTGCGGAGCGCCCCGGTCCATACACGGCGTCCAGCGTCCAGCATTCATTCTCTCTCCCTCCTCTCTCTCCCTGCCCCCCTCGGGAGGTGGTCGCTAGCGGGCAAGGGCTCCAGGTAGAAGGGTCAGGATTGTCGCTAGCGGGCATCGGAGGGAAAAGAGGGGATTGTGCGGGAGAAAAGGGAAATTGTCGCTAGCGGGCAGCGCGACGGGTTGCCTACCTCCACGGCGTTGAGGCCGCAGCGGAGTACGGCCCGGGGCGGGCTTGCCTATCGCCCCTGTCCACGGCGCCTTACGGGCCGGGCGAGTAGGCAACCCACCCGCACTCGTGCGTGCGGTACAGCCTAACTACTATATATGAAATATACCAAGTGGCTGACTCACGCCGCGCACTTCTGTAGTCATGCTGTGCCGCATGCACGACCAACTTAATTTCCTTGAAGTTAATGGAAAAACCTTAAACCAAGGTCAATAATTACCTTGTAATTTTTTTAAAGAAAAATCCTTGGTTTAGGGATACCATTTTCTGGGTGCACCTTTATCCCAACACTGGTAAAACAAGTGTGCAATATTTGCACAACAAACGTGTGCAAGTTGTGATTTAGCACATTACAGGGTGTTTAACTCAAGTTGCACACTTGCGTGGTGTGCAAATTTTAGACGTTTTGTAAACGTTTAAATTCTGCACACTTGGACACACACAGTTCTATGCTGTCAATAGGGAATCGTACGGTGTGCAGCTGCTATAAGTTTCGGAAGTGTCGAAACTTTAAACACCAATTGACGCATAACATAGTTCGACACCACCAAGTGTCGAGAAAATGCACACTTGAACTTAAACGTCAATTGTAGTGTTTTCGATCGGGCGGGTTAGCCTTCTTTTCGCCTGCCCGACGCTCGCCGCCGCGTTGCCCGACCCGACCCGACCCGACGGAGCTGCTGTCGGGTATGTCGGGCAAGCCGGACGGCGTCCGAATAATCACATCTTGACCGCGCTTCCGCACGGATTTCGCACGCAGACCCCCGCTCGGCTGGACCAGCAGGGCGAGAGGTGAGGTTGCGGGGACAGGTGACGCCTAGTGTGGCTGGGCGCGCTTCACTTCACTTCACTTTGATACCGTAGGTCTGCCGCTGGGCAAGCCAGACTCGTCTTCAGCGACGAGCTGGGAGAGTGAGGTGCGAGACAGAGACAGCTGCCGGCTCCATCTCCCGTCTCACTCTTACGCTGTGAGCGTCGGGCAAGCGCGGCATCTCTTACCCGCCCGATCGAAAACACTAGTGATAACCAAAGTTGGGGTATTCAATAGGAAAAAAAAAACCTCCACCGGACAACGAATATAAGCCAGAAAACAACATATTGTTACCTCAATTACACTTACCTTACACTTACATTCACCAATTGTTATTATAAGTGTAGCAACAATCAAAAATAACATCCGGCATGGCGATCCCCTCCAGTCACGGTTTTGTACCATTCCCAGGTGGCGAGAGCCGAGCTTGAGGAATTCGACGAACTGTGGAATCCAAAAGAGAAGAAAAATGGAATAATTATTTGACCCGAAACGGAACTAAATCGGAAACACGGATCCGCCCGGGCTACACGTGGGCCAAAACGACCGACCACCTTTCCATTTTTATGCCACATGACGCCTCTCTGCGAATCCTCTCTTTTCTTTCCTTTTTTTAACCCCCTTTCTGCTCGAGGCGTCATCGGCGCCGACGAGCGACGGGAACAAGGAGGCATCCCGCGCACAGGTCCTGGAGATCAACTGGTCTGGAACCATAACAACGAATAAACATTCAAAACAAAGCCATTACCGCTTCGTGTCCTCTTGCGACACATATCTCGTGGCGCCGGGTGGCGTGCGAAACAAGCACGTCGGGACGCATCCGAACGAGCCGGACCCCCGTGCGATACTCGCACACACACACACCCATTTGCCGAGGTGGGGGGCAGCAGGAGGGGAGGGGGGGAGGGGAGAATTTGAATGACTGGAGCTAGTGTTTTCGATCGGGCGGGTAAGAGATGCCGCGCTTGCCCGACGCTCACAGCGTAAGAGTGAGACGGGAGATGGAGCCGGCAGCTGTCTCTGTCTCGCACCTCACTCTCCCAGCTCGTCGCTGAAGACGAGTCTGGCTTGCCCAGCGGCAGACCTACGGTATCAAAGTGAAGTGAAGTGAAGCGCGCCCAGCCACACTAGGCGTCACCTGTCCCCGCAACCTCACCTCTCGCCCTGCTGGTCCAGCCGAGCGGGGGTCTGCGTGCGAAATCCGTGCGGAAGCGCGGTCAAGATGTGATTATTCGGACGCCGTCCGGCTTGCCCGACATACCCGACAGCAGCTCCGTCGGGTCGGGTCGGGTCGGGCAACGCGGCGGCGAGCGTCGGGCAGGCGAAAAGAAGGCTAACCCGCCCGATCGAAAACACTAGTCAATTGACGTGCGAAATTAAACACTTGTTTTACCAGTGAACTTCACGCAACTCTCGCTGCTCTCAGACGTTCACTTTCGCCGTTTGCCACAATGTGTGATAATGCAGGTCGACCACATTTCGTTTTATTTGACTCGCGGTTTTCCGGTGCCTCCATCTAAACGGTCGAGTTGTTGTCTTCTGTGTCGATTATGATTTTTATTTTTTACCATACCGCCATGACTTGTATTTTTTTCAAGTTCTGAAAACGCAGTCGAACGGAAATCGTAAACAAAACTCGATTAGAAAGAAACACAAAAACACACACACGAAAAAAGAAAAATCTTGACAGTGTCGGCTGCCACTACTGCTTATCACCGATGATAAGCTTATCCGCGGCTGCCAGCCCAGGTATGGCGCGGCGCGGAGCGACGCGAGTCCGTCCCGCTCGAGCCGGGACAGGTTTGCGCTCGGCATATGCTTCCGACTTGTACAAGGGCCTCCTCCTCCTCCCGCCGCACCGCGCTAGGCCCTCGGCATCGTCCTATACGCGCCATCATCCCTTCCGAACCCAACTCCGCGGCACTCGACGCGACACCTTAAACTCCTCGAGACCTTCTCTGGCGTGAGCCTGCGCTGGGCAGCGATCAGCGGGCGGGTATGCATGCAGGCGCCCAAAGTTTACCCCCCATTTGCTCTGCATCGGCCTTAGTAAATATCGATGTTATGATCGGAAGTCGTTCTTGAAGGGGCACGCAATGGGGTGTCCGTTCATTTTGATTCCAAATGGCTCAAATGAGGTCGTACTTTTATCATTAGCCTTATGGTGCGTGCGGGTTGCCTACCCGAATCTCCCGCAAGGCGCCATGTAAACTTTAGGCCCTTGTAAAATTTTTCCTAAGGGATATCAAAGGTGCTACTCCGGGCAAAAATGTTCGTAAATATGATATATATCCATGGTCCAAAGGGCATCGCGTGAGCTCGAAGTGCCACTAATTATATTGTAGCCCGCCCACTAGTAGGACCGCGCCGGCGACAGAGGGTATGTCGTGACAAGGATCACACGCGCTGCGAAAAAAAAACTTTGGTCCGCTTGGCCGCATTCAGCTTAAAGTTTTAGCTAGCTGGTGTGTTTTATAGGTACTTGGCTCAGTGCTTATGATTTCAACTTTGTGAATTTGTGAATTGTTGGCTATGTACCCAAAATCAAGTGAGCGCCCCCACCCCCCTGCTCATACTGCCTATCTACCCACCCTTCCAGCGTCGCCCCACCGTAAATGATCGCGCGCGCTTTCCTGCTCGAATGACCGCCCCAACAAGGAAAAAAGAAGACTTTGTTGTGAGGATCAACTCTGCTCTCTGTGAAAAATATCGTCGTAAATTTACAAAAGTTTTGTAAACTCGAATTCCAATGTAATTTGTAAATTTACGAGAGCAGATTTTTTTACTCGCCAATGGATTTTAAGTGGATACGTACTCCTTGTATTTTTATGATTTCAAATTTTAATTTTACATCTTGCGTCAAGGAAAATTTTCCTGTACACCTACCCACTATTTTTCACAGTGCTTGGTAGGCTGAATTCGAGCTGGAATCGGGAATCCGACAGCTATACCACATCTGCCACATCCAGGAGTTGGTTGCCACGACCGGACACTTGCACGAATAGAACAAACTCCAGCTTGGTTCCATTCGTGCAAGTGTCCGATCTTGACAACCATCTCCTGCTTCATCTGATTCTCGATTCGAGCTCGAGCTATCGAATTTAGCCTACCAAACAGAACTCATCCCCTCAACAAAGTCTTTCCCTCCATGAATGTACGTGCCTTCTTGAACTTGAACTCTGAAACTCTTGTGCTTGCAGATGAACAGCTTCGAGGAGCCTGTGCAGCTCGCTAGGGACCTCGGCCTGGGATCCGCGGGTAAGTGAGGTGGCAACAGGAAGTAAGTCTCGTCCGACGCGGACCCTCGATCCGCGTCGCATAGTCCGTCGCTCAACAGAGCACAGGAAGCTGTAACGAGCTTAACGAGCGTGTTTAATTGAAATTATTGGGCCACCCTAATCCGTATCTGCTCGAAAAGAACCATGGCATTGCGCCGGCCTCTTGCGAGGGATAGCACATAACAGAGCCTTGACATCGCGGGACCGGATCCGGAATGGAATGGGTCAGGATCGAGGACCATCATTGACGCCCGCAAGACCCTATAATATTTGTACTCTGGGGTACAAATATCATGGGATTTCTATGGACTCCGATGTTGTTCCTGATCATTTTCGGACCCTATAATATTTGTACTCTGGGGTACAAATATCATGGGATTTCTATGGACTCCGATGATGTTCTTGCTGATCATTTTGGGACCCCATAACGTGGGCACCCGCCCTCCCTCCAAGAGGCGTTATCGTATTTGAACGGCCCCTTTTGTCTTTGATCCCCAGACGATGATGCCATCTACCAGGCTGCGCGCGACGCGGTTGCCTCCCTGTTCGGTATGCCGCCCAACAAATGCCAGGGCGACCTGCAGTCGCCCGACTACCGCTCGCTCAGCCGCCTCGAGGTAAAGGAGCAATCCGCCCATTTGAATCTTTCAAAAGGATACACAATTTAAACAAAAAAGTGATACATTTTAGTGTTTTCTCCTCTTCTTTTTTTCAGACCAAGAGGGTGCGGCAGAACAGCGAGGCGTGGACCAAGTCCCTGCGGCGGCTGCCGCCGGGGTCGCAGGCCAGCAGGCCCGACACGCTGCTCCTCGCCTCCAACGGCGCCCCCAACGGCGCCCCCAACGGCGCCCCCAACGGCGCCCCCTACGGCGCCCCCAACGGCGCCCCCTACGGCGCCCCCTACGGCGCCCCCTACGGCGTGCAAGCCTGTAAGTGTCCGCTCTTGCTGTCCTCGTGCAGTTCTCTCTCCACCCTCTGCTCCTCTCGGTGCTGATATGCCTGTTGTCCGCGGACTCCCTTGCAGCGCGCCGCCGTCCCTCCTCGCCGCCCAGCCCCTCGGACGAGAGCAACCCCTCACCGGGCCTCGGCGGGGACCTCACGACCCACCACGGCGGCTCCAGCGGCAGCCTGACGGGATCCTCGTTGCGTCTCGACGACCTCCGGGAGAGCGAGCTGCAGCTCAGACGCAAAAAGGTATAGGACCCAACGGCCTTATTCACTGTCTGAAAAAAACAACAAAAAACACAGAGTAAGTTGACCAGTACTTTATTGGTCAACCCATTCCACGGTTATCCTGTACTTGCTAAATACGGTCTTTAATTACGGAGTACAAGAATGTTGAACATGGAGCCTCATTGGCACTACAGTATATACGCACGTGCATCCTGTCCCACATCCTGTACGGCAATGCTGTACTTTTTCTCTACTTTGGTACAGGATTTTACTCAGTATGTTCTTATCGATTTCACGTGGGAAACGTTTAACCACATTTATCATGGCCTCTGTTTACGAGCTGGTGTAAACATAAAGTGCAGTTGGAGGAGCACAAATAAATAATATAATGATAAACGATATAAATGATAAAAAAATGAAAGTGTAATTTGAGCACATCCCTCCTGGGGCATTGACGTATAATTTCTCAAAGAGTTGAAAGCCCTAAAGTTTCCGGAAAATTCCTAGGAAATTTCGGGAAATAAAGGAAAATTTCCGGGAAAAATTGAAAACTTCCCAGACTTTCGGAGTTTTTCGTTATTTTCCGGAAATTTTCGGGAATTTCCAACCCCATCTCCAACCCGCTTGCTTATTCTCGTCGTTTGTCTCGTCAAGGCGTTCATCGAGCGGGTGATCGAGCAGCACGAGCACCTCTCGGAGCAAAAGAGGCACAACGATATCATGCAGCTCTGCGAGCGGCTCCAAGAGACCGAGCTGGCGGCGACCAGCAGCGCCAAACCTCATCATCACAAGAGGTCAGCACGGCGGGGTGGGGCGGGCGAGGTGGTGCTGCTGCGGGGGACACCTTGGGCTCGTATAACATTGTCTCGCACTAATTGATTTAGTTTTAACAAGCTGTTCTCTGCTGGAAGCCAGGGGGGCTTTCGTGAACCGTCTTGCACCCCTCCCCTCCACTCCCCCCACCCTTTGCTTTTACGACATAATCCACCCCTCCCGCTCCCCTGATTTTCCAAGTATCTAAGTAAGACGACACATTCGCGGAAGAGGAAGACTGGGCGGATCGATGAGTTTTCCCGCAGTTCCAGGATCAAGACGAACGGCTCCCTGCCGCGCGACCGGTGCGCCGCCGACTTCTCGCCCACCTTCCCGGCCAAGGCCGCGTCCAGCTCGTCGGACGATGTCCGTCTCGTGGGCGGGGGTTGTTCGAGGAGCAGCAACGGGCGCCAGCAGGACAACGGCTGCTGCGGAGACAGCCCGCCCCTCTCCGCCCCGGGCAGCCCGCGCCGGGGCATCCGCACGGTGCTCTCCCCCAAGGAGACCTTCAGCTTCCCCCAGTGAGTACCACTAAGCGAGGGGTCCTTCACTAAAAAAAAAATGTGTACACCCTTAATAAAGATCACGAAAAAATCATAAAAAATCATGAAAAATCACCAAAAAAAATCATAAGAAATTAACGAAGAGTCAGGAAAAAATTACAAAACGCTGTCCCTAACTCAAAGCACGCACGGCGCAGCGCCTCTAGAAAAACCAAGTATCTTTGCGCGGCGCTCGAGAAACCAAGTATCGTTGCGCGACTCTAGTGAAACCACGTATCTCCATTTTTTGCTGATTTTTGAAACCTATACCATTCGATAGAGAAAATTTCCCTCCATTCAAATATATAGTTCCTAAAAAATCGTCAAAAAATGCGTTACGTGGTTTCACTAGAGTCGCGCAACGATACTTGGTTTCTCGAGCGCTGCGCAACGATACTTGATTTCTCGAGCGTCGCGCAAAGATACTTGGTTTCTCTAGAGGCGCTGCGCCGTGCGTGCTTTGAGTTAGGGACGAGCGAAAAATTCACAAAAAATCACAAAATATCAAGTGAAAATTACAAAAAATCAAGAAAAATACAAAAATCGGTGTACGCTACAATTTATAGTGGAGGACCCCTCGCCACTAACCGCACAGCGGGTGACGCGGCACGCGGCCGGCGCTGGGACCACCGCCCAGTGACTCTGAATCACTCGACTGACGCGCCCGTTTCGTTCTGCCTCAGGGAGATCACCAGCGAGGTGATCGAGAGCCGGCTCGACCTCCCGGAGACGCTGCGGCCGGCGCAGTCGGGTCACCACACGCCCAAGGCCGCGAAGCACAACGGCAAGGACCCCAAGGGCAAGGCCAGGACGGGGCCGCTCGTCACGTCCACGCCAAGAGAGCGAGGCGGCCCCAGGTTCATCTTCCCGTTGGAGGAGGGCGCGGCCAGGGCGCCGCCGATGGCGACAGCCTCTCCCGGGGCCTCGTCGCCCAGGGGGTCGCCGTCGTCGCCCCGGCGGGGCTCGGCGTCGTCACCCTGCTCAGACGACAAGGTGATGGCGCTCAGCCTGGAGCTCGAGTTCGTGCAGAAGGAGCGCCTCAAGATCATGTCGGCCATGACGGTGCTCAAGGCGCACCTCGCGGACATCGAGGCCCAGCGGGAGGAGGCGGAGCGCGACGCGTCCATGGAGCAGGCCTTCATCCGCGCCGAGCTCCAGTCCAAGGCGGACAAGGCCCGCGCGCAGAAGGCCAGGATCGCGGCGCTGCAGGAGCGCGCCGACAAGTGCCAGCGCGAGGTGGACTCGTGGCAGGAGAACCGCCACCGCCAGCAGCGCGTCTTCTGCATGTCGCTGCAGCACGCCGAGGAGGTCCTGGAGCGGCTGCGCCTGGAGCGCGACAGGGCCGCCGACGAGGACGCCCGCGCCGAGCTGCGCGACCGGCTGCTGCAGCAGGCCGACGTGGTCGAGTCGGAGAAGAAGCTGTACGAGGACCTCGAGTTCAAGTACCTCGAGGAGGAGTCGGTGTGGCTGGCGCGGCGCGAGGAGCTCAGCAAGGAGCTGGCCGAGGCGATCAAGAAGCACGACGAGTACGAGGCGCAGGTCGCCCAGCTCGAGTCGTGGGCCAGCGCGCCCGCGCCCGCCGAGCTCAACGGCAGCCTGGAGCACTACGCCGAGCAGAGGCAGGCCTACCAGCAGCGCCTGGAGGAGGTGCGTATACGCAAAGGTGGGGTGACCGCAGCGGGGCCACGTGCTCTTGCTCTGGTCTCGGGGCGGGCCGCCGTCTCCACTCAGCTGCTGGGCGGGCTGGCTTATTCAGGGCGCTGCAGGCGCGTCGGAATACGAGTTTCGCCGCACTTAACTTTAACTTAACCGCATTTAAATAAGGAGGGATGATGAACGTGTAACCGGCAACAGTTGGTGGGATCTATTCTTCTCAACTATTTCCATTCCAAAACGTTTGGTCTATACTGACCGTTTATTATTTCATTTGTTTTGAAATATAACTCTTGGGGCCGCAGGCCGCGGCTGGCGTTTCGTGGAATATTTGTCAATGTCGCTAAGTCAAGTCACCCCGAAACCACGTCTGCCATTCAAAGTTCTGCCTCTGCAGCAAGCTCTCATAGCGCCTGGTGGGTAGGCAACATCTGTGCCTGCAGTGCATGCGTGTACTGCGGGGTGGCCTATCCCGAGTCTCGCAGGCGTCGTCCTTTGCCGAATGAATCTCCGAGACGCACGGGCGTAGTTTCCGGACGAACCCTTTTCGTTCATCCTCACGGGGAAACTGAAACGACCCCGTCGCGGCCATTGCGGTTTCCCCTGTCTAACCCCCCCTTGTCTGCCCTCTACCCCACCAGGGTCAGGCCCAGCTTGACGTCCTGGACGGGCGCGTCGGGGAGCTCGTCGGCCAGGGCGCCGGCCACCTGGGCTCCACGGCGAGCCAGAGCGACGGCGCGCTG
>NW_026267194.1:287216-289512 GCF_000697945.3 Frankliniella occidentalis | reverse complement strand
GGCCGAGCCAGTGCGACCCCGCCAGCCGAGCCGGCGACGCACGTCGTCGCGAAGAGGACGACGCACGAGTCGTCGGCGGCGGCGACCCCGAGGACGTCGTCGGCCAGGTGAACGAGCGCGCTCCCCGGGCCCCGGGCGCCCCTGACGAGCTGTTTGTGGTCCCCAGCGCGATGCGAAGTAGAGCGCGCCGTACAGTGCCCCCGGGCGGGCAGTGCCGGCTGCCAGGGTTTGGCCTCGGTCTGCTGCACGCCGCCAGCGCACCGCAGCGGCGGCCGCGCGGCGAGGGTGGTCTGTTGTGATGATGGTGATGTCCTGCAGAAGCTGGCGGCCGGCCGGCCGGGGCTCGCGGCCCGCCGCACCCGCCCGCGTCGCGGTGTCGCCCGCGCGCCGGCCGTGGACAAGGCCCTGCTCGTCGGCGTTGTGGAGGACGCCACCGACCACAGCCGCAGCCCCGAGCAATGCCGCCACGACGGCGTCCGCAGCTGCTGCTGTGGGCTGTGTGCCACCCGGTAGGCCGCGCTGGGTGCCACCTGGCGTGGAGGCACCAGCTGCAGTAGTGGCACGGTGCTGACATTGTGCTGTCGTAGTGGCTCACCGGCTGCGGTAGTGACAGCAGCTGTAGTTGCGGCACCAACTGGAGAAGTGGCATGAGTTCCCGTAGTGGCACCAGCTGTAGAAGTGGCAGGATTTCCCGTAGTGGCACCAGCTGCAGTAGTGGCACCAGCTGTAGTAGTTGCACCATCTTACCAGCTAGTAGCACCAGCTCGTCAGCTGCCGTTGCAGCCGCTGCTCACCAGGTGCAGTAACGGCACGATCTGCCGTCGTCTTAGCGGCAACAGCTGCAGGAGTGACAGCAGGCTCAGTAGTGGCACCAGCTGTTGTGAAGGCATTCTCCTGCTGTAGAGACGCCAAGCCACCTAAGGGCTATCTCTTTAAGAGAGGCGGACCGGCCGACCGACCGACCGACCGAGCGGCGGGTTAAATGGCCGTTAGTAAGCGAAATTAGCATGAATGAGGGTAAAACTGTATATTTTCGGAAAGAGGAAAGATCTGGCGACAAGTTACTGTCAAAATATCGGTATTCCGGACATTCTCTAAAGCATAGGTTACACGACCTTTTTCTAAATTAATTCAAAGTACCGATATTTTTGGATATCGTGTTCCTTGATACTTCTCCTTTCCAAAAATATATAGTTTTACCCTCATTCATGCAAATTTTGCTTACTAACGGCCATTTCACCTGACGCTCGGTCGGTCGGTCGGTCGGTCGGTCGGCCGGTCCGCCTCTCTTAAAGAGATAGCCCTCTATTCGTTGATGCACCAACCTGCTGCACCCACGCCTCGTATCCTTGTAGTCCTACAATCCCTGCAGGAGTGACAGCAGGATCAGTAGTGGCACCAGCTGTTGTGAAGGCATGCCCCTGCTGTAGAGACGCCAAAGCCACCTATTCGTTGATGCACCAACCTGCTGCACCCACGCCTCGTATCCTTACAGTCCTACAATGTCCACCCCTCTCTCATCTCACAGGGGTTATACACGGTTAAAGCAATTTATTAGGAGGCTGTCTGCACTGTCCTGTCCTTTGCGCTTCTCATAATCACATTTCCGTGTGGTACTTGGGTAGCGGAGAAGTAGTGTATTGTAGTGACTGTCAGGTTGACCTAGTCTTAGACAGTGGCAATGAATCACTTGTGACCTTATTTCGATGTCAAGCGAATGTTAAGTCAACTTAGTGAAACGGTGTCGCACTATATCTATTAATTGTAGCACGTAATAGACATATAATTATTTCTTTGTGAAAATAATGTACCATTACGAAACTTGCACCTGAGAATCCGTTTTTAAAGCCGCTGTGCTCTCCATCCAGGACATGGCTGGACGCGGCGCTGGCGCGCTTCCGCCCGGCCCGCTGCGCCCAGGGCAGCCCTCCGCCGTCACCCTGGGCGCAGCCCTGGGCGCAGCCCCCCCGCTGGGACCGGCAGACGTCCTGGAGCAGGGAGGTCGCGGAGGCCGTGAGGGAGGAGTGCGCCCGCCGACAGGCCGAGCGCAGCCGGCAGGGCAGCACCTGGCGCCGCTGTCTGCGAACGGTCTGCAGCTGCGCCGAGGACAACAACTGCAGCAAGTGCCGTCCCAGCGACGGGTAAGTCACGGCAATAGTAAAATCCCCCCCTCAAAAAATGCAAACTTTCTCTCTCTCTCGTTGCAGAGGCTGTGCGGCGACGGCGGCGCCGAGCTCGACAGCAAACGATCAGTCGGCAATGGTGAGTCGCATATCCCGACTGGCGGCGTCGCGCG
>NW_026267194.1:271909-276547 GCF_000697945.3 Frankliniella occidentalis | reverse complement strand
AAAGTACGTCCGTCATTCGCCGTTTTATGAAATTGCCGAGTTCCACCTGTGCAAAGCTCTCATAGCGCCTGTTGGGTAGGCAACATCTTGCCTGCGGTACATGTGTCTACAGCGGGGTAGCCTACCCGGACTCTCACAGGCGCAGAGCTTCTGTAATTTGGCCAATGAATCTGTGTTTCAAGAAAACGGACGTACTTTCTGGAGGACCCATAAATAGGGTATTTAACAGAGTTGGAAATTCCCAAAATATTACGAAAAATTACCGAAAAATTTCGGAAAATAACACGGAAAACTTCCAAAGTCGGAATTTTTTTTCGTGTTTTCCCAGAAATTTTCTGTTTTTTTTTTTTCTTTTTTGGAAACCTTCCTGCAATATTCCTGAAACTTTACAAGGCTTCTAATCCTTGTACAGTCAGTTGCCCATATTTCGGACATGAGTCCTAATTTCGGACAGAACATTTCGGGCTCTTGCAGACAAACAAATTCAGGTATAAAAGTTTGCACTACGGGAAAAGGTAGGGCCGAGGGTCTAGTTTCTTCATTCCCGAGCCCAATTTCGTATCTCTAATAAGTCAGGAGTTATCAAGAAAATACGACGAATTTCGTCCGAAATATGGGCAACTGACTGTATTTAAATGATGCCGCTTACCTGCAGAGGCAGTGCGCCGCAGTGAGGACCCAGCGCTTGTTGAGGAGGGTGCCCCCGCAGAAGTGTCCGCCGCCCTTAGTGATGGACACGAGCCACGGGTACTCGCCCCGGAGGGCCGTCTGGCCGCCGACGATCCGCGGGGACGCCGTCAACGCCACGGCCGCGATCCGGAGCGCCGCCCCGCCGCCGATCCTCCGCGCCCCGCGGGCGCCGCCGCCCCCGCGACCCCACTGGTAGCCGCAGGGCACGTCCGCTACTGCAGGTGAGCGAGAGAGAGACAGAGAGAGAGCGAGTGAGGGTGGTCAGAGGCGAGAGGGGGGGGGGCGGAGACAGAGAGACAGAGGGAGAGACGAACACAGACGGAGACAGAGAGCTAGAGAGACAGTGAGAGACAGACAGAGACAAACACAGACAGACACAGATATAGATACAGAGACAGTGACAGATACAGCGACAATGGCAGAGGCAGAGACAGTGACAGAGACAGAGCAGAGATAGATACAAAGAGACATAGAGAGAGCAGAGATAGATACAAAGAGACATAGACAGAGCAGAGATGGATACAAAGAGACATAGACAGAGCAGAGATAGATACAAAGAGACATAGACAGATACAGAGGCAGAGACAGAGAGACATAGACAGACAGCGAGAAAGACAGAGAAAGAGACAGAGACAGATACCGAGAGACAGAGAGGGACGCCACATCGTGCGTCCAAATCTCTGCCAGGAATCAGAGGAGGCCAGGAGTAAACCAGGTTGGCGGTCTTGTCGGTCGGTTCGACTCGTTTCTTTCTTTTTTTATTTCTTTACGCAATGTGGTCTCGGTTTTTGCGGTAGATCTAAAATATTGCGTACGTGAATACATTTGTTTTGTAGTTCTGAATACTTCACTGAAGTTTCTAAAGCAAGTTAGTTTTAAATAATATTATTAAACAATAATAATAAGGACACGTCGTACTTAAAAAAAAAGAAAAGAATGAAATTTTTTAAAAATGAAAATACGGAGACACTGAAACAGTTGCACAAGTGCTATGAACGTTACGTTACAACGGAAACAGATCGTCGTTGGCGGGCGTTGACGTGATCACGTTGCACTATTCATTGATTATCGTTTCTAAATTAGCGACGTCATTTTCTGGTGAACCGGTTGTTAAGGTGCTTGGCCGGGCCACCGGGCCGGGCCGGTCCACTCACCGCTCTCGAACGCGTCGGCGCGGTCGGCCTGGAGCACGGCGAGCACCACCGCCACGGCCAGCAGGAGCATCCGCAGCGAGTGGGTATCCATGGTATCCGTTTGTGAGAGGACGGCGTCGTCCGCACTGTTGTACCGCACTCGTCACGCACACACACTCACACACACTTTGGTCGCACTTAAGCGCGAGCTGCAGGCCGGTGCGCTACCGGAGGGACGGGTTGCACTGATCCCTACAGGACAGTACTACCCATTCTTATGTCGTCGTGATGCTGCCGAAGCTACCGGGGCGGGGCGGGGCACACAAGGGCGTTCCCTGTGCACGCGCCGCGGCGGGGGCGGGGCGGGGCGGGATCTGGAGCGGGTGCGGTGGGGTCGGCGAGGTCGTCGCTCGCGGAGAGCTCCGCGGAGAGCGCCGCGCGCCGCCGCGGCCCGCGGGGACAGCGACCGCGCGCCGCGGCGCTACGCGACCGGGCCGGCGTAGGCCGCTGCCGTAGGGCCGCCTGTGGGCAGGCAGCGCGTCGAGCACATCACCCCCCCTTCCGCGAGGAAGGCGTTGAACCCCATCGCGATGCCCACAAAGCTAAGGCTTATCGAAACAGCTACGCGCGGGAGCAGCAGGGCGCGTTGACTCGCGGGGGCGCTGGCGCCAAGCAGGGGGCGGGACGGAAAGTACGACAATCTCAGGGGGGTGGGTTGGGTGGTAGGGTTGGAACCCCTGGAAAGCTCCCGGAAAATTTCTGGAAAAACATAAGACGCTTTGGAAGGATTATTTTCCGGAGATTTTCTAGAATTTTTTTTTTAAATTTTCAACCTCGGTGGGGGGAGGGGGTCAATTTTAAAATATTGCTCTCTAATTAGGTTCGTATCTAAGAATAGTGGTTTTTAGTCACACAGTAGTAAAATCACCCTACCTGTACTGTACTGTTGAAACCTTGCGAAGCAGAACTTGTTTGAGTTATAAGTCCAATAGTTTGTAAGGTGTAGTATGCACGAATCATTTTGCCGCTCTGCAATGCAAAAGTAAATTCTTTGTAATAAGAAGCATTTTCTTCTCGTCTTACAATCACATTCAGAAAATTGTTCGTGAGTCTGGAAAGGAAATGCTTTGTATTGAGAATCAAAATGCGTATGTATTACTACAGAAGCAGCCAATGTGCTTCGCAACGTTATGAAGACCACAAGTTTATAGCAGAGTATTGTTAAAAATACTTTACTCACGGCTGTTGGGTATATATAACATAGCATCCAGAAACCCATGTAATTATACAGGTCTACACATCTGCAAAAACGCCGCGCTTTTTCCCGCTGTATATATGTAACAGTGTAGCAAGCTATTCGATTTCACGGTAGACCAGATGGTGGATTGTGTGTGACTAGCGGACTGATGAAATGGTAACCCCTCCTTTTTTTTCTCTTTTAATTTATACCTGTAAATACGTCACACCCGCGGATCAGCTGCGACTCGCGCGACTCGCGCGCGCGCGCGCGTGTGTGTGTGTGTGTATGTATGTGTAATTCCACCCGAAAAATACAGTCTGTCTGCCGTCTCGCCTTGTCCCTACGGGCGCAACGGTGGGCCCGGGGGGAGGGGGGGGGCGATGACACGCATGTGAACGCCCACCTGGTCGGTCACTGCCTCACACACTGTCACAAGGGCAGCCCCGTGGGCAGAAAACAGGGGTTTGTTATTGCCAGGCAAGATAGTGATTAGGTGAGTGATTTCATTTACTGTATAGCAATTAATTGAGTAATAAAAAAAATTGGTCCACGTGAAAAACTGAAAATGAGTCTTTCTAAAATTGCTGTGATAGTTCTCTCTCATCAATATCAGACAGTATCTCGCCTCGCGTTCAAAGACGCGGTTTTCGGTTGATTTAAAAAAAAACAAAAAAAAACAACTACAATCGAGATGAAGTTAGACCTCTTTTTCGCCTATCGACTTCCGCCTCTTCTCTTCCAGGACTCAGACAGACCACGCCCAAAAACACATACAAAACAATAAATAAATAAAACTATAATCTACGAGCTCTTTTCTTCAAATTATATCATTCTTCCCATTACCTAGTCGGCAGACGCCTCAATAATTATCGTGCCGTTTTTGAGAGGTTTTCTTCCTGTGTTTGGAGGGTAGGGGCTGGGGTGGGGGGAGGAATACACGTAAAGAAAAAAAAAATCCCGACCACCGCGTCAGTTAATTTTGTCTGTAAAGAAAATAAACTTCTTACAGTGACTGTTGTACTTTCAGTTTTGGGCTGCTTCAACGCAGCTCTTCGGCACCGTTTCACTACACTACAAGAAACTTCTCGTTTAGTCGATCCTCTGATTGAGACACAAACTCTCCAGCTCGTACCCAGTAACTGTACTCCGCGTGCCCCTCGGCTATGGCGCACTTGAACTCGGCGCCCTCCGCGTGGCGCTTGTACTGTGCCCGCCTATAATTAATGCCCCCTATATACCCCGCACCTGTTTTTTTTCCCGAAGCCTTTTTTTTTCTACCCCACAATGCGGAGCACTCTACCGAGTCAAACTTTGATGCACACACACACACGCTCTCTCTCTCTCTCTCTCTCTCTCTCTCTCTCTCTCTCTCTCTCTCTCTCTCTCTCTCTAACACACACACACACACACACAGAGGGTTAATTATTGCCAATCGCAGTGTCAAACTCGCTATCGGCGCGGACTTTGCGCATGCATAAGCGTGAGCCCTCATGCACGTCCCTTCTCCGAACGGCCTCCTCTCCTCCCTGCCGCCTGCGGGGAGCAGAGATAGATACAAAGAGACATAGAGAGAGC
>NW_026267194.1:266155-271859 GCF_000697945.3 Frankliniella occidentalis | reverse complement strand
AAATTTGCCATAGATGGAATTCTTGTTTGCATTTATATATAACTCCTCATGCTTCTGCTAACAGACTGTTTAATGTTCTATTCAATGTTCCAGGCCATTGCCGAGGTGTATGTAGACCATACCCACACCCACAAGCACGCTACCCCCAATTGTGTGTTTGTGGTGAAGACTACGCAACGATCTTACCAACTGATGGCTCCCAGTCCAGAGGCAATGAGAATTTGGGTTGATGTCATTTTCACTGGTGCTGAGGCTTATCAAGAGTTCGACTAGATCTATTGAAATACAGGTGATTAGTTTTGAATCCTGCCCCTCAAGTGGGGGCTAGTCAAAAAAGTAATCTTTTTGATCTATGTATCTTCTCCCCTCAGATGTTGCCATTGATAATTGTTTGTAGTGGTGCTACTTCTGAAGAATGTTCAGTATTAGTGTTCACTTCCTTCTTTGAATTGTTGCCACTGTTTGTTGGTGGCTTTCAAATGATTGCTTGAAGTTGTTGTTCAGTTTTTGACTGGGTATTTAATCAAGAGTAGAGAGGCGCTCATTTACAAGCATGACTTAAAATAAGATATCCAATCTTTAAAAATGTGTACCAAAGACGGTTTCTTACTGATGAGTCAAGCTAGTTTTCATTTGTAACCAAAGATTCCCATTTGAAAAACTGCTGTTTCTTTAATAAAAGTGGTCATTCATTCAAGTCACAACTGCATTAAGAATATATAATGCTTACCATATTTATCTTAAAACATTTATAACTGAAGGATTTTTATTTTTAGTTATTTATGTGTCTTCTTTAATTTAAGTTTTTCAATTGGGTGAAAATCTTTATTGGATTGTTGGATTATTTTACTCTTAAGGTTCAACCTTGAGATCAATTGTTGATGTACAGAATTTACTGTTCTCATTTGTTTTCATGCCATGTGCCATACTATGTTTCAAAACTTTTTTACACTTACTGCTTTAACTTCACCTGAAATACCAGATGGCTGAAAAGGCCAGTGCACTTTTGTAGTTATACTTTATGTGTGCTAGATAAGATCTAGTACTATGGCAGCTGTACTTATGGTGTTCACGTTTCCATGCAACTTCACACCAATTACCTGTCAGAAATATATTACAAAACAAGTGTATTTACTAATGTGTGAGTTTTACTTAGGTAATAACAAGGAAAATACATTGTCTTTTCAGGCAGATTTTGTTTTCTTTAGCATTTTTTAATGCCATTCTATGGAGGATATGATGTATAATGTTTAAAGAAATTTTATGATGTGGGAATTCTCATCAAAGTTCTGCAAAATATTTATTAGATTGCACAGGAATTTGATAAAAATAAAGTTGAAGGTGTTTGCTTGGAATAGTGTTAACTTGTTTCAAAGCTCACCATTGTTACCAGTTCCAAATGCAGCTGAAAGGCAGCTCCACAAAGAGTAACGTACCTCATTATTCAAGTGACTTTGTTTTATTATTGTTGTCATTTTGTAAGCTAATTTAAAACGGCTCTGAATGTTTTTGACGTTTAGTGTTTTTTCATTCTATCATTTTAAGTGTTTAGTAATTAAGATGTCATAGTCTGTAAACCATTTACAACTTTTAGATGCAGGATGAACTTTTGCTGGTCCTTGTGTGTGCCATTTACATTTGGCTGCCTTTACAAACACTTCATTTAATTAAAACTTTTGTAAAATTCACCCTTTGGTGGTGCACTTAAATAATTTGAGTGTGATTAGGTTTACTAAGTTTTGTTCAAGATCTCTTTACTAAACTTTCATATTGCCCCTGTATTGTGAAAATCTTTCTGCATCTTTAGAATGTTGATCTCTATACATCAACAGTAGCTGAAATCAGTTTCCATAGTCCAACATTATTGTAACTAGTATTGAAATGTGTTCCATGTTTTGCCAAAGCTAGAATTTTGCAATTGTAGAGTTGATGATTTCTACTTTTCTGATGGCACAGCCATTATTCTGTATAATTCTCTGCATGGTTAGTTTTTAATCTTTTGCTAAGCTAAAGGCTTGGATTGGAGCGATTCTTGAAGGGTTTCTTTTTACCTCAATAATCAAACCATTGCACATGAAGGGATCATTTGAAGGATTTGTTCAAACCCCTTCTTCTCCTGCTTCTTGCAACTTGCAACTACAGTACTATCTTGTTTATGAAATTGTACTTTTAATCTTTGTGTCTTAGTCTGTTGGTACATGTGCATGTGTGCACTGTACATTGTCTTAACAGTGTATTTCTAGTGAAATCTCAATGATTATGATTTGCCCTTTTCAGTGTCTATTATAAATCCAGTGTCTGAAAAATTGACACTCTCACTTGTAGACTTAAATATCTTGTTACAAGAACAAGCTCCACTATTTTCCTATCTTTTTTCTTTGTCACTGTGATTTCTCTAGGAACTTGCATTTTTCTTATTTTTCTTCATATTTAATTTTTATATCTTACCTTAATATACAGTAAAGTGAGCTTTTAAATTGATCATAGTTATAGCAGCTCCTCAACATGGTTTTAAAAAAGAACAAAACCCAAAACACATGTCTTGCTGACAATTGTGTTGTGAATTGGCACTGTAGTTTTTAAAATTTAAAATTTTCATTACAGTGAGTCATATTGTGTTATCTCAGTGATAGATTATACGGACCAGTTGTTGAAAGTGTTTAAGGTTTGAAAAATATAAATCCGTGATCTGCATTTCTTGCCATTAGTAAAAAATGTAGTCTGTGATTGTTGAATGATTTTTTTCTTTTTGGCTTCGGATATTCTATGTGTAGTGTATTTACATACAACATGTGATAGCAGGAGATTAAAAGTGACTGATTAGCATGAAATTATATATTGAACTGTCGTTGGAATATATTTTGTGGAAGTCTTATCATGCTCCCCTGGTGCATGAAATTATTTTGATGAAGGGATGTTATATTTTAGATAGAGGACTGTTTTTCAGATGAAGTATGGAAATATTGTGATTGTTCTGTAAACTGGTGCATTAATTATTTTTGAAAGGTGCATTAACTATTATGTGTTTTCTTGCCCTTTTTTCTCTTTTACTCATGTTATTTTTGTCATATCTTGTGAGATTGGATTGAAGTAAAAAGTATGCGAGTCAAATCAACAGTTTTAATAATTATCCGTGGCCCATTTCAGTCAAAACATCCAACTGCATCCTACCAACAACTTACGACAATAAGACTAGAAAACAGCAAAACCTAAAAACTATTGAACGCATATAAACAACTCAGTCTCAGGTACTCAAAAGTAAAACATAAACAACTACAAAATGACTTAGTTTCTTTGATAAACGATGCTGGTGGGTATTACCACATCAAGACTAGATGCATCTAGATTGATTAGACTAGATTTGGACGAAATTGAAATCATCTTTTTTCCATAAATCACAGCCTGGAGTTTCAACGCAGCAGGGGGGTGGCGTTAGGGGCTCTTGGTCTGGTCCCGGATCCACGGCAGGTACTCGCTGACTCGCGTGTAGAGCCCGGGTAGCTTGGGCCTGGCGCAGCCGATGCCCGTCGAGACGACGCCCATGACGGTGACGCGGCCGCCGTCGGCGTTGTCGGCCACCATGAGCGGGCCACCGCTGTCGGCCTGCAACAGCGGGGAGGGGGCACGGCCCGAGGTGGAAAACTGGCGCATCGCGTCAGCTACTCGCGGCGAAAAATCAAAATCGATGACGCGATATCGAATCGCGCTGATGCCACATAGAGTGAATAAAGCGATATCGAATCGATAACGTGATATTGAATCGACAACGCGATATCGAATCGACAACGCGATGTCAAATCGATAACGCGATAATGAGTCAGTAACATTACGTCAAATAGATATGGTGCGATATCGAATCGATAACACGGTATCAAATTTAGTAAAGCAATAATCGACTTGGTGTTAAAATCGCCGCGATATCGAATCGATGTTGAATATGTAACGATATCGGTTTGACGTCGTTTCGATATTCATCTCGAGGCTTGGCTCACCCAGCAGGCGTCGCGTCCGCCCGACTCGAAGCCGGCGCAGATCTGCGTGTCGTGGATCTTGGTCTTCTTGCCCTGCGAGCGGTACCAGTCCCGGCACTGCGCGTTGTCCAGCACCCGCAGCTGCACCTTCTGCAGCACGTCGGCGCGCCCCCCTGCAGGGACACGGACAAAAAGGATTAAGATCGACACACCGACGCGTCGACCGGAGTGACGTGCGCGGCAGACGTTCCGATAACTTTTGACGACGGATTGCGCCACGGCGGTCGCGCGCGCGGGACGTCGTCGTCGGCCCGGGCCGAGTCCTAAGAGTGTCCTCATCGGATCCCGTTGGTCGGGATACGTGGGCCGGGCCGGGAGCGCGGGATTCCGTGGGGCCGGGATATGAAGAAGCTGGAGGGAGTTGCGGACTAACGCTCTGACGCCCCCGAAATAAAAGGGGCAGTTCCACCCGAACGGGGGCGGTAGTAGGGTGGGCGTCGTCGTAAACCCGACTAACATCAACATCTCCATAACGAGATTAATTCAATAACTCTCAGCCTCCTTTTCCCGCCCGCCCCGCCGTCCCCGCTCGGTAGCCGTCCCGTCCTGTCGCCCGGGGTCTTAATCAGGAGAGGGGCTCGGCTTGGTCGGGCTGCGCTGAGCGGCGCTGGCGCCCGGCACCCGTTGTGTAACTCGATATGCACGGCTCTCTTGCCCTGGCAGTTGCACCAGTCCGGGCGCAGGCCGGGCACCGGCCGGCAAGAAGTGGGCAAGTTTAATGCGACCTGCATTTAGTGCACAGCCCGGGACAGGGAGCGGCGGCGAGGCGGGCAGAGACGAGGCGGGCGCCTGCGAGCGCAGCGTAGGCCACGCGCCCGACACCGGAGCGCAGCGGGCTCGCCCGCCTGGCAGGCGCCTGCGAGCGCAGCGTAGGCCACCCGTCCGACACCGGAGCGCAGCGGGCTCGCCTACCGCCCCACCCTCCTCTCAGCCTCCCGCGCACCTTTGTTGGAGTTCTCGTTGGTCCAGCCCCAGCCGGCCGCCGTCGCCTCCCGGTCCGAGAAGGTGGTGTAGTCCTTGGTGCCCGTCGCGGACGGCAGGCAGGCGGGCCAGGCGTTGTCGGACCACTGGACGTCCTCGCCGAGCTCCAGGAGCGCGACGTCGTGGACGAAGTGCGCGCACTCGTAGCCCGGGTGCATGACGAGGCGCTGCACGGCCAGCGTCGCGGCCTCGCCGCCCTCGCGCAGGTCGTGCTGGCCGACACTCACGCGCAGCTGAACCGCCTGCAGCGGCTCACTCGACCCGCTGCGGAGGGACAATTCGGAGGATAGTCAACTCGTCTTCAAACGCTTGCGAAAAATAGCGTCGTAAATTTTTAATCGCAAGATCGGTTATAAATTTGCGACAGCCCATTCTTGATTGCCCATCAATTCCAAGTCGCTTGTAAATAGGTTTTACAACTCTCTCAGACTTAAATTGGTAACATGCCGTGAAAAAAAAAATGTCCCTTTTCTTTCACCTGTTAAATTAACTACGGCCAATGCTGACCGAAAGGGTTTTCCGGTCGCGAACAGGACGACTGTCAAAGTGCACTCGCGACAATTGCGACGCGACCGTCTATGCCTTCTTCCGGACTGAGTGGCTCCTGTCTCTATCCCACTCCTGGGTGGCCCCAGGCCGACGGCCACTGGTGCGAGAGAGAGAGAGAGAGAGAGAGAGAGAGAGAGAGAGAG